>NC_090739.1:82888220-82893220 GCF_036898095.1 Palaemon carinicauda
CACTTAGATATTCGACTTATTGCCAATCTTATCTTTATTAGGTTTATTTATTTATTTTTTTTTTGCTTTCTGAAAGTTTTCCTTGATCTTGATTAGGAACTTTTCCACCTCTCTCTTGTGCTGATTTCAAAGCAAATTTAATTAAATTACTGTTTATATTTCCTTTCTCACTTTCTTCTGTTTCCTCATGTAGCTGGAAGCAAGATGGAATAAGATTAGTGCGTTACCTATGGGTCCCGTTCTCTACTCTCACGCGCACGACGTCACCTGAAGAGTTCAGCCAGGCGGCATATATGCGGGAAATATACCACGGATTTTTTTTTTTTTTTTTTTTACAGACGTTTTGTTTTCCTATGCGTTGAAAGATTCATCATGGTTGTATGTGTCATATATGGGTGCTCCAATTCTTATAAGACCAATATAACTGTTGGTGATGAAAAAAAAAAAAATAGATTTTACCGTTTACCAAAAGATGTAGAACTATGTGAGAAGTAGGTGAATATATGTAAAGGAAATTATGGTATCAATGCGAAATCTGCTCGAATTTGTTTGTGACATTTCCAACCCAATGATTTTGCCAGAACCTTTAGGCACGAGTTGCTCAATTGCAGCCCTAAGAGTGTCCGAATTCTAAAAGAAGATACCATACTGACAAAATCTTTATAATTATGTAATTACTATTGTGATTCAGGTAAGCCTATCACCAATATCTTGCCACTTTAGTTTCGTTTACTAGGCATATGTTGCATGTTGCACTCTGGTCAACTAAGAGAACTGTATATGAATAGGCTCACTTAAGAAAATACGAAATTAACTGGATATATCATTTATATTTCCCATCCAGGAAAATATTTAGCTACGGTGGGAAGAATGCTTTTGAAGATGAGAGAGAGAGAGAGAGAGAGAGAGAGAGAGAGAGAGAGAGAGAGAGAGAGAGAGAGAGAGAGAGAGAGAGATAGGATTGAAAAAAAAATTCTCTGGCAAAGATATTATTATTTGAGCTTCTGACTATAATAAAAAAAAAATTGTTGTTCCCAAATTTTTCAAAAGTTATCGTCTCGGCAGATCCACCCCTTTTAATGGACCTAATTATATATATATATATATATATATATATATATATATATATATATATATATATATATATATATATATATATATATATATATATATATATTTATATATATACATATATATATATATATATATATATATATATATATATATATATATATATATATATATATATATATATATATATATATATATATATATATAAAACATTTTAATAGACTATGGGTTTCAGGTTGGAAATGAAATCGTTACCTCAAAATCCATGTTAAAAATCGTACCTTTATCAATAAATGCTCTCAAAATAGCCTACAAAATTAATGAGTCACATAAACGTGAGAAGTTATAAACGGCAATGTGAGAAAATAGCAGTTCAGTTACTTTCTTCCTCAGTGGCTAATTCCATCAAATTTTGTAGTAACAAAGGCTTATTGACAAGTCAGTTTTGTAATGAAACATCTGATCTTATATCATTGATTGTTAGTTGGTTTGAAGTATGTTGTAAAGAAAGGTAGAGGTGCTTTCTCGAACTGTCCACTTCAAGTTGAAATGAATGCTATATTTTGTTACCAATGCTAAATTGAAAGGCAAAATGTTTATCGTTCCAGAAAAAGGATTATCGTATAACATATTGCATGGAATGTAAGGATTACAGTTCTTGATGACAAGTCACATTCGAACATCTCTTTTCTTTCATACGACAAATTGGTCATTGCCATTGTCATCAATCACCTTTTGAGTTTTGATATATACTACGGTTATACACAGTGGGTAGAGACAAAAGTTAGTGAGTTAAGGTCTTAATGTTTGTAATAATGCTGAAGCTACTGTACATCTTGTGTCACTACAGAGTGCTTAAATATAAGAGGTCTATCTCAAAGGTTAAATGTTGCTCCCAATGATCTAGATTCCGAGTTATATATCTCCGCGTGTCTCATGAAGCACCTTCTGCCTGTTAACATTGAGACCGAGACAGAAAGCTTAAGAAAAAGATTTAGTAGAGATAAAATCTGAAACACCGATAGGAATTGAGTCCTTAAGTTCTTTGATAGGAGGATTCGTGGCTTCTAAATTTAGAAATAAGTATACATCATTAGGCTTAGCTGATATGGATGAAACAGGTAATAACTGGATATCACTTGTAAGTAGAAAGGTATTATATAGGCCCTGTAATCATTTTAGAGAATATCTACATGAAATGGAATATTTATTCAAAATTTTCCATGGTGATGCTCTAAAACTAGGAGTCAAAGCCGTTTCATATCTTATTGATATATTCAAAGCCACCAATATATTGATGTTCCCGAGGTGGTAATGAGGTTTTTACTATTAAAATGTAAATTTTGGAATAAATGTATTATACTAAGAAGAAAACTTTTTATAGAAAGTTTGAGAAAAAAGAAAAAAAAATGTTCAGTGATATTGAAAATTTATCTCATTGAAACGACGGGGAGAGAGAGAGAGAGAGAGAGAGAGAGAGAGAGAGAGAGAGAGAGAGAGAGAGAGAGAGAGAGAGAGAGAGAGATAATTGCATTGAGATTTTCAATAAAATATTCGGAATGAAGCTTCTGTCATACGTTAATTTTTATTTCCATTGCTATTATATTCCCTCTCATAATATTTAATTTGAAAATATAGTCTAGAGAGAGAGAGAGAGAGAGAGAGAGAGAGAGAGAGAGAGAGAGAGAGAGAGAGAGAGAGAGAGAGAGAGAGAGAGAGAGATAATTGCATTAAGATTTTTAATAAAATATTCGGAATAAAGCTTCTGTCATACTTTAATTTTTATTTCCATTGCTATTATATTCCCTATCATAATATTTAATTTGAAAATATAGTCTTACATATATTAGTATTAACATACTTTCATAAATGCAATATTCAGAATCCAAAAAGAGGCACGAATAATAAGGGTAGTTGTACAGGGCAGCTGTCATATAAACAATTTGAACTCTCCAGGTGACGTCACAGAGCACAACCTAGCTCTCAGTATGGAAGGCATAAAACTTGGGAAACTTGAAGACCAGAATTCCATGATCAAGATCGATTTCTTGTTATATCTGATAATAAGTAACCCAAATTATATGGTACTTATGATATCACTCCTATTTATCATAGGAAAGCTGTTATTAACTTCCTTGGATAGGGGTATTCGTGCACCATTCAATACCTGCTCATCCAAATCCCTATAAAAGCACTTTTATATTTGCTTATCACTCTCTCTCTCTCTCTCTCTCTCTCTCTCTCTCTCTCTCTCTCTCTCTCTCTCTCTCTCTCTCTCTCTCTATGTGTTTCTTTTTATTTTCTTATTCATAATAATCCAAACATTTTCGAGTTAATGAACGAGTCTGTTAACTATCGTGCTTTTCCTGTCCTTGTCTCTATTTTCAATGTCCTATATCTTATCCTTGCATCTCTCAATGTGATTAGCTGTTTGATCTAAACCAAGCCAAGACAGGTAAAACTTTTATTCTTGATAAATTACTAATTATCTATTCATACTCAATAAATTTTCATTGCAGGTCATACTCGTTATAGCATTTGTTTTTTGTTTTTTTAAGCTCTGTTCTCTTGCTGACTCCAAATCTCCCATTCGTTTAGAAATAGAGCTGACATTAGACTGTGCTGACTTAGCTTCTAAAGACTGGGGTTCAGTTTTTGTTATTGAAATAGGATTTATTTTTTTTACCAATGGCATAAACTTTATGATTCTTCTTGAAAAACAAGTTTTGGTCAATGAAAATATTCTTTAACTTCCTTGTAAATGAGCAAATAGTTTCAGTATCATGGAAGGTTAACATTTTAAAATGTTCACAACAAAATATTTCCCCCCAAAAGGATTACTGTAAAAGTAAACAAGTCTTATAAAAGAAAAATAATTCATAAATTGAAATTCATTAAACAACTCTAAAAATATTGCTGTAGATAATGAGAATCGATTAATATGCATTCATCATAAGTATATACGCAAAAGAGAAAATCTTTATATCAGTCATTTCTGTAATCAAACATTTTGTATTCAATGATATTCTCAAGTTTTCAGAATTTTCTCCAGGTACTTTTTATGCATTATATTAAGGACCGTGTATTGAACTGTAAGCCACTCCTATGGTCTTTTTTTATTTTTTTTTTAAAATAAAGAGAGAAAGACTAACTATAACAGACGAGAACGAAGGTGACGATATACAGAAAAAAATTTAGGTTTTTGCAGGTGTTATCTCCGGCCCCCCTGTTGAATGGATTTCGATTACGAACGACCAGTCTGTGTTGCTAATATTATTTCCTCTCTCCTGATATGCCTTCTTCTGTGGCTGATTCTCTCTTTCGTTCATTTTACTAGCACGGGCAAATAAAGTATACACCTTAAATGCTTAAACCTTCAGATAGAAGGAAATGCCATTCATATTACTTTCTTCATTATTATTTTTTCCTGAGGAGTGTTTCAAAAGCTAAACATTAGATAGCCCAGGTATTTTCAATGAGAATTTCCGTAAAAAGAGCGAGCGCAAAGACAAACCACTTTTGAGAGCGAATATCATAAGTAATGATAATAACGGATTGATGACAATTAAAACAATACAAATGACATGAGAAATTCCTGTAAACTTCTCACGAGGAGGAGAAACATGATGCAGCTTTTTCCGAAGCCAATTTAGTAAGTCGCCCGGCTTGCATACAAAACGAAGCTTTCCCCGCAGCTAAACAGCAGCGAAGAACGGCTGCATATGGAGTTTAGAATCACGAAGTTGCATTTCCAATTGCAGAAGGAAACATGATACGAATAGAAAGAGCGGGATGTCTTAAAGGTGCCTCACAGGTCGAATTGCATATGCAGTAGATATTGATTAATTGGGTTAGTTGTTACTAATACACCTTTTCGATTTCCTTATAAATATTCGTTATAATTATGGACTGACTCATATTTCCCCAGC
>NC_090739.1:82900720-82935720 GCF_036898095.1 Palaemon carinicauda
TTACCTTTTGCTAAATAGTTCTCGCATATCTGCCTAACTGTAAAAATCTGATTCATACAACCCCTACCTCTTCTAAAACCACCCTGTATTTCTAAGATTGCATTCTCTGTTCTATCTTTGATCCTATTAATCAATACTCTACCATACACTTTTCCAACTACGCTTAACAAACTAATACCTCTTTAATTACAACACTCATGCACATCTTCCTTACCCTTATATAGTGGTACAATACATGCACAAACCCAATCTACTGGTACCATTGACCACACAAAACACATATTAAACAATCTCACCAACTATTCAAGTACAGTCACACCCCCCTCCTTCAACATCTTAGCTCTCACACCATCCATACCAGATGCTTTTCCTACTCTCGTTTCATCTAGTGCTCTCCTCACTTCATCTATTGTAATCTCTCTCTCATTCTCATCTCCCATCACTGGCACCTCAACACCTGCAACAGCAATTATATCTGCCTCCCTATTATCATCAACATTCAGTAAACTTTCAAAATATTCCGCCCATCTTTTCCTTGCCTCCTCTCCTTTTAACAACCTTCCATTTCCATCTTTCACTGTCTCTTCCATTCTTGAGCCAGCCTTCCTTACTCTCTTCACTTCTTTCCAAAACTTCTTCTTATTCTCTTCATATGAATGACCCAATCCCTGACCCCACCTCAGGTCAGCTTCCCTCTTTGCCTCACGTACCTTGCGCTTTACTTCCACATTTTTCTCTTTATATTTTTCATACTTCTCTATACTATTACTCTGCAGCCATTCTTCAAAAGCCCTCTTTTTCTCTTCCACTTTTACCTTCACTCCTTCATTCCACCATTCACTGCCCTTCCTCATGCTGCCTCCAACAACCTTCTTTCCACACACATCACTTGCAATCCCAACAAAATTTTCTTTTACTAACTTCCACTCCTCCTCTAAATTGCCAGTTTCTCTTTCTTTCACTTCGTCATATATAATTTTCAACCTTTCCTGATATTTACTTTTTACCCCCGGTTTTATTAGCTCTTCAACCCTCACTATCTCCCTTTTACATCCACCTACTCTATTCCCCCATTCTTTTGCTACAACTAATTTTCCTTCCACCAAAAAATTATCAGACATACCGTTAGCCATACTCCTAAACACGTGCACGTCTTTCAATCTTCCAAACATTCTTTTAGTTATCAACACATAATCCATTAATGCCCTTTCCACTACTCTTCCATTTGCCACTCTTACCCATGCATACTTATTTTTTTCTTTCTTTTTGAAAAAACTATTACTTACCACCATCTCTTGTTCAACACACTTATCTACCAGTCTCTCACCACTCTCATTTTCACCTGGTACGCCATACTTCCCAATGACACCTTCTACCTCTCCAGCGCCCACTCTAGCATTCAAGTCACCCATGACAACTACATAATTCCTTTGTGGAGGATTTATTTTTGCTTTATTTTTATTTTTTGTTTTTTGCCAAATCCTGTGAGAGAGAGAGAGAGAGAGAGAGAGAGAGAGAGAGAGAGAGAGAGAGAGAGAGAGAGAGAGAGATTGTGTCAGCGAGCGAAAGTAGTTAGTGTATCGATCGTTAGTGGTGAGAAAGACTGTTGGTACAAATGAGATTGTTTGTTTATGTTTTTAATTAGGTTACGACAGTGGTGAATGTTTCGGAGCGAATGCTTTTTTTATTTGACTGCAGCAAGAGGCAGTAGTGATTGCTGGATTATTATTTTTTTTTACCAGCGTGGAAGTGATTATTTATTTAAAAAGTAAGTACAGTTTTGTTTATATTTGCTAGTCGTGATTGTGAATGATAGGAACAGTTTATTATTTATCTTTGATTATAGTGCGATAGTTAAGTTAGTTAGGAGTGTTCGTAAGTAGTTTTCTTTTTTATTTTGGCAGGCCGTGATTCCTCCTTTGGAGAGCGATTTTTGAAAGTGGATTAATGATTTTTGACGAATTGGCTTGTAATAAGGAATTTAATACGACTACTCTGATTTGTACAATTGTTGATGACCTGGACCGAATCCAATCCAGATTGCTGTTGATGATGATGATGATGATGGTGGTGCTAATGATAACCACGACCCCAATCAGGGAAGTAGTTGTGGCGAATTGCCACCCAATGAACATTTAAACACAGAGTTGTGTGCCGTAAAGACAGTCCGGCTTGTGTGTGGCGACCGTGTTGGTGTCCCATAATATTTGTACAAGAAATTCATATATATATATTTATTTTTGGTGTTGGTGTGTGGTATAAGTTAAGTTTGTTAGGATTTTTTGCGTTTATTTGAATGGTATTTATAGTATATTTAGTGTAAAGTTTTTGATGCTGTTGATTTTGGTTGGATTTATTATAGTTTGTAAGATATATATAGTTTTAAGGTTATGTTTTGTTTTTTGTGTCCTTTTGTCTAAGAGTCCAGTTTTAGATAACGTAAGGGGAAAGTATGTGTTGAGGATACCATTGTCAGTAAGTGTGATTCAAGGGTGTGGGGGTTGTCCTTGCAACATCCCGCCACACCTTCTACCCAGTCCTTCTACACACCTAGTTAATTCATTCCAGAACTCATTCCGCTCTTCTTCACTTTTCTCACTACCTGGCCCATACGCACTGACAAACGCCCAACATATATATATATATATATATATATATATATATATATATATATATATATATATATATATATATATATATATATATATATATATATATATATATATATGTAAATATATATATATATATATATATATATATATATATATATATATATATATATATATATATATATATATATATATATATATATATATATGTAAATATATATATATATATATATATATATATATATATATATATTTATATTTATATATATACATATATATATGTATATATATATATATATATATATATATATATATATATATATATATATATATATATATTATACAATAATCCCGTTGTCTGGGAATGAAAATATAGTAATTTATATATTATGGCTGGCAAGCTACACAAGCTACACAACCTCCTGAGTTCCAAACTCACCTGTTTCTTTTAGAATAAATCTGTTACACTCTGAGAGAGTAATATAATTCCATGACAGCAATATATAAAAGCACTAAATATCCAAACGTTTTTTATTTACACTCCAAATAAAACTAGGTACTTATTACTAAGAATCATTCAAACTACTTCTTGTTTCGATTCTTCAACAGGGGTTGAGTGAATACTGAAATAAACACTGGTGATTGGAATAACATACCCTTTACGTTGGGGCACAAAATCACTTTGAATTGTACACACTATAGGTACTGGAGAGAGAGAGAGAGAGAGAGAGAGAGAGAGAGAGAGAGAGAGAGAGAGAGAGAGTGATGTTCTTTGGCTTGTTCACAGGACAGGTTGGGTCTCCTAAGTCCGTATGCATAATCTTGTTAATCTATTTTTAAGTATGATGTCTCATTTTTATTTCTATTAATTCTTATGCTGTCTGGAGACATTGAGCGAAATCTGGGACCAGTACGTCCTAAATTTCGTCAATGTCGTCTCCTGTATTGCAATATTCGTGGTCGTCATGCAAATATCCAAGACCTTACAGTTGCGTCCTGACAGTAAGATATTCTTTTTTGCTCAGAAACTCTGGTTTCTAATATGAGGCACTCATCTGAGCTCCTTATGACTGGTTTTAAGAAGCCAATAATGTTGAAACGTGATGCCATCCCTAGGGCCAGGGGAAAGGCGGTGTATATTAGGACCTAGTACCCTGCTTCTCATAAGTCCTGCTATCAATGTGGATGTCATGAGATTCAGGTAATAAGAGTTTGTGGCAGGCATAACAACTTTTATTTGTGTTCGATCTACTGGAATCCAGAAATGGATGATTCTATCTTCGATTGTCTTCTTACCATTATGGCTAAGATACAAAGAGATGATAGAAAGGTTTCTTTTGTCTTTGTTGGTGATTTTAATGCTCACCATAGGGAGTGGTTAAGTTCTATCTCTCCTTCCGATCGCCATGGCTTAAGAGCTTTAGACTTTGCCTCTGAATCAGGCTGTGAGCAAATCATAAATGAAGTCTGGTAATTGCTTGGACCTCGTATACACGGACTCCCCTGGCGTTATAACTAGTAAGGTTGGTTTTTCACTCGGGACATCTGATCATGCCTTGATATCATTAGTAGTGAAGACTGAGCAGCCTGTCTCTGATATATCATACTCTTGTAAAATTTATATGAAATCACAAGCAGACTGGAATGTGATTTTGCATGATCTTTTGTGCTTGAAATGGTCACAATTATAGAGTACTGTAGATCCTGTTGTCCCTTTGAATGAGAATCTAGTCAACATAATTGATAAGCGTATCCCTTCTTGTGTGCTAAGGTACCAAGTGAAGGACAGACCGTGATTCAATGATGATTGTAGACGTGCTTATTTGGAGAAGCAGGAGGCCTCTCTCCTTTGGAAGGGTAACAGATCAGATTTCACCTGGAACAACTATACTCAGCTTCGAGCTTTTGCTCAGAGAGTTTATGCCTCAACTGAAAAGGAGTACAATTTAACCATAAAAGAAACCCTTTGTGGTACAACTCAGGAACATAAATGGTGGTCTACCCTTAAATCTGCACTCTTTGGTGTAGATGCAACAGTTCCTCCTTTACTTAAACCAGATGGCTCAGTCACTCGCTGTCCAAAGGAAAAGGCAACCCTGTTGGCTGATGTTTTTGACAGTAAACAGAATAATGAAAAACTTGAACTTCCTCATTCCTGTTTTCCTGAGGCTAAACTAGCTAGTTTAGCTTTTCTATCTCGTGAGATTAGAGCTCTGTCGATGGACCTTGATGATTATGGAGGTGTAGACCCAAATGGTATTTTTCCTTTGATTTATATAAAGACAGCAGATTTCTTAGCTCCAAAGTTATTTGTTACTTTGCGCAAGTTAGCAAGAAGAGGAGCTTTTAGCACTTGTTGGAGAATTTGTAATGTTACTCTTTTATATAAATGTGTTTGTGGTAGCTCAAGTCCACTGATTACCGCCCAATTTCCATAACTACCATATTATCTAAAGTTTTTGAACGTCTTCTGGCAAAACGTCTTAATAGGTTTGCTGAAGGTAATTATCTACTACCTAGTTTGCAATTTGGTTTTAGTAAAGGCCTTGGAGCATGTGATGCCCTTCTTACAATGTCCAATGCTGTACAGAAATCCCTTGATTGTGGTCAGGGAGTTTGTATGATTGGCTTTGATTTTAGTGCTGCCTTTGATCATGTTAATCATGAGGCCCTTGTTTTCAAACTGAAACAGTTGGGAGTGGGTGGGTCGTTTCTTAGCATTATTATTGATTTTTTAAGTAATAGATCTCAAAGAGTTGTTGTTGATGGGCATCATAGTGAGTACAAGAATGTGATATCCGGTGTTCCACAAGGTAGTGTTCTTCGCCCAATACATTTCATACTATATACACATGACATGTGGTTTGGCCTAGAAAACAAGCTTGTTGCATATGCATATGATGCTACTCTCTTTACATCAATTCCATCCCCTGAATGTAAATCTGGGGTTGGTGAGTCCCTTAATAGAGATTTAGCTAAAATTAGTGCATGGTGCAAATTATGGGGTATGAAGTTGAATCCTAATAAAAATTAAAGTATGATTGTAAGTAGGTCAAGGACAGAGGCTCCTCAACATCCGGATCTCAATATTGATAATGTTTCTTTGAATTTGTATGACTCTTTTAAAATTTTAGGTGTGATTCTCGACAGCAAATTTACTTTTGAGAAACACATTAGGTCTGTGTCTTCTTCAATAAGACAAAAAATTGTCTTATTGAGAAAGTCTTACAAGATTTTTAGTGATCAATCTATTCTGAAGAAGTGTTTTAATTCTTTCATTCTACCTTGTTTTGAGTATTGTTCTCCTGTCTGGTGTTCAGCTGCTGATTCTCATCTTAATTTGTTGGACAGAAACTTACAGTCTATCAAATTTCTAATTCCTGATCTAGATGTTGATCTTTGGCACCGTCGTTCAATTAGTTCATTATGCATGTTGCATAAGATTTTTCATAACTCCGACCATCCTTTACATACAGATCTCCCTGGACAATTCTATCCTGTTCGTAATACTAGGAAGGCAGTTACTTCTAATAGCCAAGCCTCCTCCATCATGAGGCTCAATACTACACAGTATTCTAGAAGCTTTATTCCAGCTGTTACCAAGTTGTGGAATGATCTTCCTGATGGGGTAGTTGAATCAGTAGAACTTCAAAATTTCAAAGTTGGAGCAAATGTTTTCATGTTGACCAGGCTGACATGAGTCTTTTTATTGTTTATATATGACATATCTGTTTTTGACGTTGGTAATAGTTTATATAGGACATATCTGTTTTGACGCTGTTACTGTTTTTAGAATGATATATTGTTAATTTATTCTCATCATTTATTTATTTCCTTATTTCCTTTCCTCACTGGGCTACTTTCACTGTTGGAGCCCTTGGGCTTATAGCATCTTGCTTTTCCAACTAAGGTTGTAGCTTGGCTAATAATAATAATAATAATGATAATAATAATAATAATCCTGAGGGCACTTATATATGAACTTAGCTACTTCCAGAATATTTTAATAGATTATTCTCATGGCTTAGGCCCGGTCCTTAGCGACGCCAGAGTTATCAACTATCATGTATCGAAAAGAGAATCAAATTCGAAGTACGGCAACTCTCTCTCAGCTTGCTCCGCCCACCTTTGTCCTTAGAAATAAAATAAAGATAAAATCTAACACTGGGGTTTTCACGAAGCTTACAAAACACGTGGCAAATATAAGAATTGAGTGTTTTCTCACAAACATGACGCAATACCTCATAAAAATATAAAAGATATTTACATTAGTCATCGTTCATATCTTGTATGGATTATATTGCACTCTTAAACAGGTTGGGTAAGACTTTGTAACAAAATACATGAAATAGAAGGTTAATTCTTAGAAATAATGTAGATTTACATATACTAATTTGCATGAAAAATACCATGAAATTAACAATGAAAATCTATCAGAGTAACTCATCTTAAGAGTTGGCTATTCACCTCTAATACACAAGTGAAATAAATAAATAAAATCCATTAATAAATTATTTACTCCACACTAGACCAGCTTCGTAAGATAGCTACAACCACAAAAGAGAATTATTCTGTGCCTGAATCCTTAGATTCAGCACGAGATAGATAACCTGCAACCACATTATCTTTACCTGATATATGTTTTACATTAGCATAATATGGTTAAAAGCTAAAGACCACCTAGTCTACCTTTGATTAATATTTTTCATCCTATTAACAAAAGTTATAAGATTATGATCTGAGTTCAATGTCATTTCCTCTTTCTGTGGTTGATTTACGTAAATTCTAACCTTCCTTATTGCTGTGACTAATGCTAGTAGTTCCTTTCCAACTGTTGAATAGGCTCGTTGCTGCTGCTCCAGATTCGATGACATAAAACAAACAGGGTGAATAAGTCTTTCCTCGTCTTCTTGCAATAAGACAGCTCCAAAACCAAACACATCTACTTGGATAAGTAATTTCTTGTTGAAATCTGGTGCTTTAAGTATGTTTCGAAGATAATAGAGTCTTCCTTAGATTTTTTTTTCCTTGCATCTCAATTACGTAGGTTCGGTCACTGCTCTTCTACAAAATCCGGAATGGTTCTTGGAACTCGTTGGAGAGAGGGAATCTCCTTAACCATGAATAGACCAACACATCATGTCCTACCATAATCTGTCTGTTCGTACTCTTCATACCATACCTTTTTTTTCATTCGTCCTTGACTCGTTTTCACGTCTTATAATGGAAATTTCCTTACCTCGCCGATCCCTTTTCTCAAATTCTTGACATTCTCTCCTTTCGTTTGCTCTCGATCCTTCCCTTTTCAAGCCAACATTTTATTCGTTCCGTTGCTGAAAGATTCTCCTCTTACTTCCATCGGACATAAGAGATCTTTCTTGAGATACTTGTCGGGCTTTACAGCCATGTAGAAACGTGACATGCACGGCAAAACAAGCCCATGTCCTTATGTATGCAAGGCCAAAAAAGGTGTTTCCTAATCTTCTCTGCCATCTTCCTTATCCCCATATGTCCCGTCTCGTGCACTACGGCCATCACCTGTCTTCTCAACGGTGTGGGAATCAGTATCTGATGGTATATCCCACATTCGGCATTCCCAGGTATATCGGCGTGTCTATGCTTCCTCATAAGCAACCCATCCTTAAGAAAATAACAGGGCTGGGACTGCAGTACCTCTGTCTCTTCCACCGCACGTTACAATAACTCTGATAACGTTGTATCCTCCCGTTGCAATCCTATCAGCCTTTTCCTACTCACTTGTCCTACCTCTAACGCTGAGTTTTCTATTTCTTCTAGGTCCATTTCTTCTTTGTCTTCTTGTCCACTCGTCTGTTGTTCCTCTTCGCTCGGGCTTACTCGGGAGCTCTCCTCTTGCGTACCATCAAGGGAATCCTCTTCTTCTGAAAACAAATCCTCCAAGTTCATCGCTCCTTTGATTTCTTTTTCGTCTTCAGCAGCTACTTTCTTCATATACTACTAGTCGTCACACAACTAGGAAACAGATACGGGTAGTCTTTCTCGAGTTCAGTCGTAGGACTCTACTTCAATGGTTTTCCCGTTACAATGGGACAAGGAACAAACGGCGCTCCACCAACCTCATTATCCAGCAGAACGTCTACTCCTTCAACAGCATATGAATCCTTTACCGCAAAGTCAAAACTACCTATAACAAACTTGCATGACAGTTTCAAACGGCTAATAGGGGTAACGTCTTCACCTCCTATTCCCTTCAAAATAACCGAGTCTACTGTGAGAGAATGTTCCACCAATGGGTGTACTCTTTCGTATCACCACACTATGGTAACAACCTGTTTCGCACAATATCTTGACCGGGGGTTCGTTCACTCCCGTCTATCACTGCTAACATATCTTCATAAATATATGGTTCAAAGTTATCCACGTTGTTCGGGATTGTCCTGTTCGTCATGTAAAGGTTGGCTGGTTTATTTTCCTCTTTGTTCTTTTCCGATTGTTTCTTCGTCTTCACATTCTGCGAAGTCGAATTATCCTTAACCACTTGGGTGACTGCTTTCGGTTGATTCAGCCAGCATTCCTTACTGATAGAGCCTCTCTTGCCACACTTAAAACAGACAATACTAACCCTCTGCAAGTCTTTCACGATACTTGAAGGAGGATGATTCGATAATTGTTGCTGGGGTACTATCACATTCTGCTTAGCAACAGTACCACTGCCACTTCCGCTGTAACTATTGATCTTGTTCACAGTGTTATTACTGAACTTGTTTCCATGGTTCGGCGAATACTTGACACTTGGTAAGAGTTACAGTAGGAACTTCATACCCGAGGAGGGTTTACGACTGATAATACTATAATCTTCACTCAGTGAAGCAGCTTTATCAAGTTTCTTCCCCCCCCCTCTCTCTCTCTCTCTCTCTCTCTCTCTCTCTCTCTCTCTCTCTCTCTCTCTCTCTCTCTTTCTCTCTTTTCCCTTGATTGTAGTCGGGAAGTTCGTATGATTGGCCTTGATTTTAGTGCTGCCTTTGACCGTGTTAATCATGAGGCCCTTGTTTTCAAACTGAAACAGTTGGGAGTGGGTGGGTCGTTTCTTAGCATTATTATTGATTTTTTAAGTAATAGATCTCAAAGAGTTGTTGTTGATGGGCACCATAGTGAGTATAGGGATGTGATATCCGGTGTTCCACAGGGTAGTGTTCTTGGCCCATTAATTTTCATACTATATACACATGACATGTGGTTTGGCCTAGAAAACAAGCTTGTTGCATATGCAGATGATGCTACTCTCTTTGCATCAATTCCATCCCCTAAATGTAGATCTGGGGTTGGTGAATCCCTTAATAGAGATTTAGCTAAAATTAGTGCATGGTGCAAATTATGGGGTATGAAGTTGAATCCTAACAAAACTCAAAGTATGATTGTAAGTAGGTCAAGGACAGTGGCTCCTCAACATCTGGATCTCAGTATTGATAATGTTTCTTTAAATTTGTATGACTCTTTCAAAATTTTAGGTGTGATTCTCGACAGCAAATTTACTTTTGAGAAACATATAAGGTCTGTGTCTTCTTCAATTGCACAAAAATAGGCTTATTGGGAAAGTCTTTCAAGATTTTCGGTGATCAATCTATTCTGAAGAAGTGTTTTAATTCTTTCATTTTACCTTGTTTTGAGTATTGTTCTCCTGTCTGGTCTTCAGCTGCTGATTCTCATCTTAATTTGTTGGACAGAAACTTACAGTTTATTAAATTTCTTATTCTTGATCTAGATATTAATCTCTGGCACCGTCGTTCAATTAGTTCATTATGCATGTTGCATAAGATTTTTCATAACTCTGACCATCCTTTACATTCAGATCTCCCTGGACAATTCCATCCTGTTCGTAATACTAGGCAGGCAGTTAATTCTAATAGCCAGGCCTTCTCCATCATGAAGCTCAATACTACGCAGTACTCTAGAAGTTTTATTCCAGCTGTTACCAAGTTGTGGAATGATCTTCCTAATCGGGTTGTTGAATCAGTAGAACTTCAAAAGTTCAAAGTTGGAGCAAATGCTTTTTTGTTGACCAGGCGGACATGAGTCTTTTTATAGTTTATATATGACATATTTGTTTTTGACGTTGTTAATAGTTTATACATGACATATCTGTTTTGACGTTGTTACTTTTTTTTTAGATTGATTTATTGTTAATTTATTCTCTTCATTTATTTATTTCCCTATTTCCTTTCCTCACTGGGCTATTTTTCCCTGTTGGAGCCCCTGGGCTTATAGCACTTTGCTTTTCCAACTAGGGTTGTAGCTTGGACAGTAATAATAATAATAATAATAATAATAATAATAATAATAATAATAATAATAATAATAATAATAGTACATTTAAATATGTTCAGGAATTCCTCATAGATACTGCTCTAGTACTATCAATTCTTCTAAATCAGCTATCCCTCTTATGTTAGCAGCCTCTGTCCATCTCTTAAAACATTGCCGTACCTTATAAGCGTAATCGAGGAAAGTAATTTTCTCGTCCTTTCTTAAATTTCGAAACCTTTCATTACAATATACAGGGTTCATCTGATACACTTGCAGCATGCAACCTCTCCACTTCTTGATATACTTTTCTCTGGTCCTGAGATAAGAAAAAGTATGCACTGCCGCTTTTCGTAATTAATACACTCTGCAACAACACAGACAATTTATCTACGGGCCACTGCATCGTCAGTGTGACTGTTTCAAAATGAACAAAGAATTCATCAGGAACCTCTTCTGTGGACCTTGGAATTAACCTCTGGGTGTTCGTCACATTAATCACGGGATCGGGCATAGCAAAGGTTGCCTCTATCTGCGTTTCCGACTGTGCAAAAGCATTCGCCGGCTCAACTCCCTCGCATGTCGTGCTATTTCCCTGGCCTCTTCGTTTTCTTCTTCTTCTTCTTCTCTCTCTTTTTCTTCCATTTTCCTCGCATGCCTTACGATCTCTCTGGCTTCCTCTGTCTCTCTTTCCCTCACATGTCGGGCTTCTTCCCTCTCTTCTTCTTCTCGTCTTGCTTCCACTTCTTACCGTATCATATCTATTTCTTCTTGTTCTGCCATCATCTTCAACTTAATCAAAATCTCCTCCGCTGTCATTCGTTGAATATCATTCTCTAAATCCATTTCTGCTTTTATGCATTCAGTTTGTGGGTCAACTCTTCCTTGGTTTGCTACAAATTCTTCTTCAGCCTCCTCCAACAGTTCACGAGCTGCTACAATATCTTCTTCCGATAATTTCCCCGAGTTTATAAACGCTTTTAAGGCTAGACACTTTATTTGGGCTTTTATTATTCCACTCGATGCATGATCACCACATGCCATTTAAATAGAGCCACCTAGCTTTAGTTACAATAGCTTCTGACAATTTCTGAACGTTTGGGATTATCAAAAGCTCTTCTATATCAAACTGCCCCCTCTTGCACTTTTACTCCCCCCCCCCAAAAAAAAAAATATATCCTAACAATACACATAATTCTATCAACACTATATTGTTCAAACCCTTAATCAAAACATGGCCCTGTTTTCACCAATATTTAAAACATACTCACTCAATCCCGAGCGTCTGGGCACCAAAAAATTTTATACTATAGTCCCATTGTCTGGGAACCCAAATACTGTTTTATATATATTACGGCTGGCAAGCTATGCAACCTCTCGAGTTCCAAACTCACCCATTTGTTTTTACTTTAAATCTGTTACACTTGAAAATATTAATACCCAAGCTCTGAGACAGTTATATAACTCCTAGACAGCAATATATAAAAAAACATTGAATATCCAAAGGTCTCTTAAATACACTCAAAACAAAACTCGGCAATTATTACAAGAATTATTCAAACAACTTGCTTTGATTCTTTATCAAGGGTATGAGTGAATACAGAAATAAGCACTGGTGATTGGAATAATGCACTCTTTACAAAAACAAATATATTCTATATAAATTACAACACTTTGAAATAATTTACATAAAAAAAAATAAATCACTTGAAATATTAAGTCTGAACAAAACTTAGATTAAGAAAAACTGTTAGGCTCTAAAAATCATAAAATCACTTGGCCTAAAATATTAAATCTGAATAAAACTCTAGACTAAGACAAAAGAAATAATTACACTCTAATGCTTAAACTCTTGAAAAACTTATATAAAGTAACTGATAAACTTACTAACTTTACGTATTTTCATAAATATCAGTTGGCCAGTTACAAAGATTTACACAATGCCAACACTCACCACAGCACTAAATATAAGATCACCTTTTACGTCTTTTGTATGGTTTCAACACTCGATTTACGTTGGGGCACAAAATCACTTTGGAGAGGACACACTATAGGTAGGCTACTAGAGGGATGGGTTTGTACCTCACATTGTGGTCATGTTAATGAATCTTCAAGTGGTAGCACCTTTACCTTTCATTTGGATTCATAGATGTAACCTTCATGCGCGAAGAAATCTAACACTCATATTGTTAAATATATCACTAGCTTGTATATTATTTTCATACTAAAATATTAATTAGAAATAGAATATCTTTCAGTTTCAATCAAAACACCAAACTAAAAGATTGCCTGTATTAATAAAAAACCAACATATCATTGGTATTTTTTTTCATATACTGAATATTATAATCGCAAAAAAAAAAAAGATTTAAAGCTAACAATAACAGCAATTTTTATTACAGGATACAGAAGGTTCATAACTAAAAGAAACACTAAAAAATATGTTGAACTAATTAGTTGAATATCAGATCAATCGAATAAAATAAGTACTGAAATGCAGCCAACCAACATAACGATAAAAGTATATAATTATATTTGAACAAAACATGAAACCTCGCTCTAGTGTTATATAAGCTTTCACGCTTTTGCTTTACCTACAGTTTTGTTGGCATACTCTAGCAGCGTCGCCTTTTTTTCTGATGATTATAGAGTTCATTGTGAATTTACGGCTATTCTGTGTAAGCTATCAGTCATTTGGCAAAAAAACAATAAAATCGATGGTTCTAATTTAATCCAGTTTCACACAAACAATGAAAATACATAAATACACTAAATAACTTTTGACCATATCCAAATACATATTTTTCCTCGGAACATTTAAGCCATAAAGTTTTTTATAAGTTACTGGAGTAATTCACCAAACAACCCAATTTTTTCAACAGCAATGACCCTAATTATCCCCGTACCATTTCTTCTTTACCTATGATAATGTCTTTAGCGTTTACCACTTCATCCTGTTTAAATTCCTATTATAATATCTCTAGACGCTCAAATCTCTAGGCAGGTCTCAGTTTCTCTTTTCCACGAAAAACAGAATGTTCTTCCTTGATTTTGAATATATTTTGATTTTGCACAGGCCGTTGTTATGAAAGGTGTGCTTCATCAGAAGATATGACCCTAAAATTATTGGTGGTAATGTAATAAAAAGGCACGGCTACTGTTACATTAAGTTAATGTTATTCCAGCATAAGCTTTGAATTTCTAAAGCTTAGTGATCTTCTATGACATAAATTTCTCTTTAAATCTTTCATTTTGCATACACTTGAAAATTATGGCAATTATGATCTGATTCTCCGATATCTGTCAACTTTATAAAGATCCATCGATAAAGATTTATTTTTTGACTCAATCAAAATGTCTTTAAAGTTTCTCAAGTTGTGTAATTAACCACTAGTTCTTTTGATTGGTAACCTCCATTAGAACCTTCTGTTACACACAGTCATGACGATTAGAACTGAGTGAAACAATTTAATACTTTAGGTGGGTCTATTCTTTTATAATTGTTAAACTACCTGTCGTGTTTTCTTGAAATGAAAAATCTAAGTATTTTTAAAGGTCTTTACACAATCCTCATGGTGTCATATCTTTTACGAGAATACTGCTATGTTTATGTCGACCAAATTGTTCAGCCTAAGGTATCTTTTTAGTTCTCATTATTAGAAAAAAGTGTATATTTTGAGCAAGTGGTTCCTTGATGCAGATATTACTCAAAAATTTATCAATTTTCTGATTAGGTCACAAACACTGTTAAATGCCTACAGTAGGATATAATATTTTTCGAAAAGGTAGTTTCGAAAAGTACGATGAAAATGAGAATCGAGAATCATATCAATAGTATATCAAAATATTTTTTTAGATTTCTAGCAATTTTAGTTTCCAATATGAAGTTCCAGAATATAGATAATGATGATGCTCGCACAACCGGAGGCTTTGAGACAATCAGGGCTATTTTGGCAATGGTAAAAAAAAAAAAAAAATAGTATTGCCAAAGACTTGCAACAATCACTAATAACAATATATATCCTAAATAATATGTATCCACTAGATACTTTATCTATATACGTTAATTGCATACGAAACCAATATATAAATCCAGAATAGTTCCCAGAGCCTGTTGGAAAAGTCCATTCCTGGTGATCTGCTGAACTAGGGTTCGAAAACACCTCAAGCTTGATAGTTTTTTTTTTTTTTTTTTTTTTTTTTTTTTTTTTGTAGTGTCTGTAATCTCACCACCCTTTTGAGCTAATGTAGGGTGGTTTGTGGGATCCTATAGGTCTACCTTCTGAGTCATCAGCAGCTATTGCGTGGGTCTCTCTGCTTGTAGCTTGGGCATTTGTCACTGTCTTTTGTTCAATAATTAATGAGTGATGAATGGTTAAGAAATTTTTTTTTTCTTGGGTTTTCAGCACATTCTTAAATATTCAGTTCCCCTTAGCAGCATATTTTCTTAGTATGTGCATATCACAATCATTCTAGAGAACAGTTACATATTTCCAACTAGTGATGTCTCTAGTTTTATAAATTTCCAGGTTTTTGTTTAATATATGACCTTATACATCATAATGACACCTATATATACGGATTAGTGGAAATATTAAACTAAACATGGAGATATAAAAAGAGAGAGAGAGAGAGAGAGAGAGAGAGAGAGAGAGAGAGAGAGAGAGAGAGAGAGAGAGAGAGAGAGAGAGACTCTTCAGGTCTAATTAATTTTCTATTTGTTCATTATTATACAAGATAAAATTTATATTAGGTACTTTCCTCAAATTGAATAACCAGATCCCGTTCGGTCATGCCAAAAATTCTCAATATTTCATGGTTAAACTTTCCATCAACGAGAATTCCCTGTAGTTTTGCAAGCATGCAGACAAAAACAACATTAACATTAAACACCGACGAACATAGTTCGCACTGGTATATTCTTCAGAGTTGATTGTAATGAAGTTTTTCATAAAGGAAGCTCATAAACAAAGACACTCTTGCTGTACACACGCACTGCAAATAATCCCGCAATGAAGAAAGCAAAGGAAATTTCAGGTGTTTTTTCAACTGACGAACAGTGCATTTACGAGATACCTCAATCGATCGTTACGTTCAAAGACAGCCTCGGGGCACGATACCCCAACTACTGTATATACTGAAGACACTGCAACCTAGAGGGAACGCAATTTATCATTTAATTTCATTTCAGATTATTTTCACCGGTAGCTCATTTTGTATGTATGGTTCCTCTATGAATTGGCAGTATTGTCACCTGTTAGTCTTTAAAAACTGTTTAAATACTTTTGTGTGATTATTTAAGTAATGAATTTAAACAAATTATGCATATGGAAACGCTAGGATTCGGGGTTAGCATTTGCCACTTTTATTCATCACTAAAGAAAACATAAATATTCGTGAAATGTTTGTTCTTTGGCGGGCAATTTTTCTTTAATTTTGTGTTACATATTATTTTAATTATTAGTTTGGCCAGGGCACCAGCCACCCATTGAGATACTACCGCTAGAGAGTTATGGGGTCCTTTGACTGGCCAGACAGTACTACATTTGATCTTTGTCTTCGGTTACAGTTCTTATCACCTTGTCTTTCTTGAACACCGAATTGTCTAGCTTATTCTTTACTTATTCTCCTCTGCCATACACCTGAGAACACTGAAATTACCAGACAATTCTTCTTCACTGCAATGTAATTGTTCAGTGGCTAATTTCCTCTT
Organism: Palaemon carinicauda; assembly: GCF_036898095.1. NCBI lineage: Eukaryota > Metazoa > Arthropoda > Malacostraca > Decapoda > Palaemonidae > Palaemon > Palaemon carinicauda. The sequence goes on from NC_090739.1 coordinate 82,917,323, forward strand.
GGTAACTGTAGAAGAGACTCTTTAGCTATGGTAAGCAGCTCTTCTAGGAGATGAACACTCTATTTTTCTCTAGTTTTGGGTAGTACCATAGCCTTTGTACCATGGCCTTCCACGGTCTTGGATTAGAGTTCTCTTGCTTGAGTGTACACTTGGGCACACTATTCTGTCTTATTTCTCTTCCTCTTGTTTTGTTAAAGTTTTTTATTTTCTATATAGGGCATATTTATTTCAATGTTGTTACTCTTCTTAAAATATTAAATTTTTCCTTATTTCCTTTTCTCACTGGCCTATTTTTCTTATTAAAGCCCCTGGGCTTTTAGCATCCTTCTTTTCCAACTATGGTTGTAGCTCAGTAAGTAAGTAAGTAAGGAAGTAAGTAAGTAAGTAAGTAATAATAATAATAATAATAATAATAATAATAATAATAATAATAATAATAATAATAAGACTGGTCACTCTAAGTTTACCCTTATCTGTCTCATTGCTAAATTTTTACTGCATGCGCTGATTCGTTTTCAAATTATATACGGATAACTAAGTGTTTCACAAAATTGTCACCATAATTGTTAAGGTGCTTAGGCCTACTTTTAAATGATCCGTCTTATCCTTTTTTTAAGTTGTTATAAGGAGAATGAGAGAGAGAGAGAGAGAGAGAGAGAGAGAGAGAGAGAGAGAGAGAGAGAGAGAGAGAGAGAGAGAGAGAGAGAGAGATTATCTATATTATCAAATGTCAAACATTTCCTCATAGCTCACGCTGAATATCATTTAATTTGTATTTGATATACAGTTCTAGAGACTATGGTTGATATCATAATAACAGAAAAAGACATTTGTTGCCTTGGCATGTACACGACTAGAAAAAAGGAACTTATATTTTCTTCATTGGAAATATTTATTTATATAACTGACTAAGGTTTTGAACTTTTGATTCCTCAAATATCACGACCATTACTACACTCAAATCAGGATGTACGGGAATTATCAGAAACATTAAAGAGTAGCTGCTCTGGTTAGTCTTCATCTCATCCAACTCAGTAGGACTTCTTTCAACCTGAGTAAGCCTACGCATCTTCCAACAATGAAATTAATTTTCTTTTCTATTATTTTTATTTAATGATTGTCTTTGTGTATGCGGTTCCTAATATAGCCTGCATCGTATCATGAATGATTTGAGTTAGCTTCTTCTCCAAAATATATTATATTCCTCTAATGGGCAATATCATTATTTGTATCTGTCAATGCTTAGAGGTTTCCATCACAATTTTATAATCCCTAAGTAAGCTAGAATTTAGAATTGAAAGTCTTAGTACTTTATATCCTTCTTATAGTCCAGAGATTATGTTAATGAAATGACTACACACAGACACACACACACATATATATATATATATATATATATATATATATATATAAATATATATATATATATATATATATATATATATATATATATATATATATATGTATATCTATATATATATATATACATACTGTATATATATATATATATATATATATATATATATATATATATATAGAAATATATATATATATATATATATATATATATATATATATATAAATATATATATATATATATAGAAATATACATATATATATATATGTATATATATATATATATATATATATATATATATATATATATATATAAGCTTAACCTACGAGGTTTATGATAGTTAATAGAGACAAGGAGAGAGGTTGAAATTTCAAGCAGTGAGAGAAACGAATGACGGGTGTGATGCAATGTAAAGGCAGGAAGCTTATGCGATAAGATGTCATCAAAGGCGGATTGACCCAGTTTATGAGCTTATAACCAGATTATATAAGAAAGGCTGAAAGGTTAAGTAGAGCAAGAATGAAATAAAAAACAGGATTCAGGGCAAGATGAAAGTTTAGCTGATAGCATGTCACAAATACAATCTGCAGAAGTCTATGATCTTATGTGGTATTACGACCAAGCTATGAACAACAGGATATGATGTGCGTGGGATGCCAAGGCTGGACAAATGTGATCTTAAGATGATAACTTAATCAAATGAAGTCAGTGCCATAAGCAGATCACATGCACTAAGGAAGGCATTTAGCTAATGCCTTAATGCAGTTAGTTAGGATCCAGACTCTCACTTGTGAGAATGTATAACGAGTAAACTCGAGTTGAAAGAAATTGAGTGTTTGCTGTTAGTGGCTATTATGTACAGTTGGACTAACATCAATAATGCCTTACTCTTCCAAATTTGTTTCATTTAAATCTCCTAAAGGATTAGGATTAGCTTTAGGTTTATTGTAATAAAGATAAATACAAACTGTTGTGGTGGAGAAAACAGTCAATCCTAACTTATAAAACAATATGATAGCAACGAATAAATTTGAAAGAAACATCAATAAGGGGGAATTTACAAACAATATGAAGTTAAACCTTAACGCGAAGATTCCTGGTAATGATAGGCTACTATATGACTTTCATTAATGGATTTGTGACAATAACAAAGCCACTAACTGAAGTAATGAAAAGGAAAGTTATTATGAATGGAATGATGAACAAGAGAAAGGATTCCGATCATTGAAAGGGAAAGTGATGCAAAATCCTATTTTAATGTACCGAAACTTTTACAAATATTTGCATATACCCTGTGATGCTTCATATACAGTATTAGGAGTGATTCTTTTACAGGGTGTTAAATGCTGCCGAGAAAATGGAAACACAACCGAAAGAGATTGTTTAGCTTTTTACTGGTCATAAAGGAAGTTGAGGCATATTTTATTTGGACATTAGGTTAATATATAGACAGATCATAAGTCAATTTACGATCTTTTAAAAAAAGGATTAATAAAAATTAACCTCAAGTTCAATAGATGGTTCATTAGTGTAAGTGAATTTGCCCAGGAAGAAACTATGATTATTATAAATAACGCCTTTTGTTTTAGCTTTCAAATAATGGTCTTACATTTAGTCCATGAGCCAGGACCAGATTTTTCACTAATTGATACCACCCAGGGTGGCAAATCCTAGTGTTGATTTTTAGAAAGATACATATCTACCGCTAATATTTTCATGTGATAACCATTGCTGTGTGGTAGCTTAAGTATGGTTATGAGCCGTTAAATGATATCACCCTGTTAACTAAAAAACTTGGATTTTTCCCCTTAAGCTGGTAATACCTAGTTTATATATTTCTATTGACTGGATATCAGGTATTGGGTACATGTATCCCTAGATACCTAATTATATTGGTTCTGTGTCATGTTTTGTTGGTTTTTTAGGTAAAACAGCCCAAGAGGAAAACTTAGGGGGTGGGGCAAGTTCTTGTTCCACAAAATTTAAACAATACACTTCAGATGCATCACATCCTATTTAGCTGCTTAAGGCATGATCAGACAACATTTCAAGGACTTACTTGTCAATGTGAGAGACACATATTTAACAGTAACAGCTGTTTCCTTGAAAATTAAAAAACAAATAAGAAATATTTGGCGGTTCTGGTACGATCCGCATACCAACTTCGCCATGCACTTTTACTAGTTGCATTTTTACATCTGCCTTATTAACTAGCATAATACACTGAAACAGACTACTCTATGTATACATAAAAGGGAAGACAAAATCAAAACCACAAACTATACCATGTGCCCTTTTATGTGGTATAAAAGAATACATACATAATATCACTGTAGGAAACAGATAGGGAAAATTGTTATTGTTCAAGCAGACATTATTTATGCATGCCCATTGTATACCATAAGCAAGCTATATGCAAAACAATATAGCTTCATGTTCTTGTTAACTTAATGGTTTTTTGTACATATATCGACAAAAATATCAGTTTTAATTATTTTTATCATCATCATAATCATCGTCCGAGTCATCCAGGTCAACTTCAACATCTTCTGTTTCTTCGATGTTCTGATTGGAGCATGTTTGAAGCCTACACATATCAGTACAACTTAGTCCATTTGTCAGGCATGTACAGCCTTGAAGTTTACATTCACAAACACACTGGCAAGACATTAGTTACAACACAGCATCTGGTGCCGGCAATCCTTTCATCCATTCTATGGTGAGAATCCCATCGTCTGAGGTCCACCCATGACCGTTGGGATTTGGAACTGCTGGCTTGCTACTAAGTGTGCGCCTCCAAATAGCTGCTTGATAGTTAGCCCTCTGAACGTGCATGTAGAGACAGTCCTTGCAGGGTGGAAGCTGGCTATACTCCACCTTTCCACATTTCGCACAGAAGATATGATAATGCAGCTCATTGACATCACAGGTGGTGGAGGAAGATGCATACATTCGACAAACAAAGTCTTCAAGCTGTTCAAACAGTTCTGACGATACATCCCATGCTTCACCAAGATGCTTGAAGGCTTGTTGATAGGTTTCCTTTGCTTTCATTTGCTTTAGTGCACTTAGCTTGCCACGACCAGCAAATGCACTAACAGTGTCACAACCAACGAGAGCATGTAAGCCTATGAGGCTTTGACAGACATCTTTTCCAATAGCACTTGCAAGTTTTGTTATATCTATATATCGAGTACGGTTACTTTTCCCGCACTTCTGATATAATGGGCATTGTATCACACTACAGAACGAAAAACTCAGTATGAGGACACCAGTATCTTCTGCAGTGATAATGACAGATCTATGTCCATCTTCAGATTCATGCTTGGCATGTAAGAAGACCCTTGTATCAGCTACCTCTTGTGTTGAGATTAGTGATTCAATCTCACTGAAGTTATCTTTGGTCAGCAGATAACACTTTTCCTCGCAGGTTGTATATATACTTGTCATTCACCTTAATTCTATTTGCAGGCTGCTTACATTGCTCTACAAAAAACTCTATAAGACGCATTTTTTTTTTCAGAATTGCACAGAAACTTTCTCCATTGAAGAATGGTATGACCAGGTGCAATGTTCTTCCACTGTGTGGCAACAGCAGAACCTCTGTTACACCTTTCTGCACTTTTTATTGATGTTTCCCAAAACGCTTCAAACATGATATCAATTCGCTTACTGTGGGCACCTTCTCGTAAAACCTGAGCAAGCACAGAATCGGCAAGCATGCAAAGGTTTTTCCATCACCTTTCATTTTCTGAACCAGGCTTATTCTATCAATTATACATACTGATGGCTCTGGCATAGTTTCAGCTGATGCAGTTTTCTTTTCCAATTCCCGGGAAAGTGCGGTTTTGTTTGTTTTTCGCAAAGTTCCATCAGTATTTGACAGAGCCCATGGCAAAGACCCCAGTGGATGTGCAAGAACATCTTTGATGCACAGTTGTCTACTTTCAGCGACAATTATCATATGGCCAAACAAGTTTTTGTCTGCCTTCAGAATCACTTCCTTATTGGCTGTCTTATTGCTGTCTTGCTTTTTCTTTATATGTGAGAAACTTTTCAGATTCTGCTTCTTCATTGTATCATGAAATTTAGTTGAAGGCGGATGAGTCTCCAAACAATCCTCTTTAAATGTCTTGTAGGCTTCTTCTCCAACACTATGAGCTCTGAGAAGGTCACTTTCTATATCAGGTGGTACCAGGACACCAGTAGACAAGCAGACCAATTCCTTTTGACCTTGACCTATTGGATCTATCCAACTTTTCTCCATTAGTTCTACACAGGCTTTCACATCAGCTTCATCTTTTTTTTAATTCTAGGCATTTGTAAGTCTGAGTGACAGACCTTTGAGGAAGAATCGTTACTTACCAAGTGTCTTAGCTGTCTAAGATATGAACTCCTGTATTCTGACGTAAGGCAATATCTGCTGACGGCCTCTAGCTTATGACTGAATTTTTTGGTGCTCCCAGAGGTCTATGTGTCCTTGTTCACCGTTTCTTCGATGGTTTGATCCACTGGAATTTTTCCAAAGGGATTTTTGGACCCAAGCTGAACTGAGAAACCACCTTGAATAAAATGTTCATAAACATCTTGATGGAAGTGAATATTTATTCTTTATTCTAAATATATCTTACACAGTCAAACTTATCTAACTTAAATAGCCTTAACACATGTAAACTCAATAAGGTGTAGTGATATCCAATAATAATCACGATACGGTATATAACTTGGGGAACCGACAAAACCCCCACCCGACAAAATCCCCACCGACGAAACCCCCACTGACAAAACCCCCACCCGACATAACCCCCACCTGACAAAACCCCCACATGACAAAAACCCCACCCGACCAAAAATTTGCTAAGTACCTATTATCAAATAAACTACTGCTTACAGAAAATCTATCAAGAATTTCTTACGACAATTTTGGAAAAGGGAGAGGAACTAGTGTTAGATATGAATCCTGTTACTACGATGTCAGACTTCGAAAAATCTCTCTTAAATGCAATTGAAAATATATTAGGGCCTCCTATTCATATTAAAACATACTTTTATCATCTGGCACAGAATATATGGAGGAAAGTACAAAGCTTAGGACTAAGCATTGTTTACAAGCAAGATTAATATACTAGGCATTTTTGTGGAATGATTGATGGACTAGCTTTCTGCCAGCTGATAAAATCATAGATGGCATAAATTTCCTTAAATTGAATTGCCCAACCCATCTTGAACCGCTTTTGGAATATTTTGATTCTGTTTATGTGACGGGTACTAAGCGTCGATCACGACAAATCCCACAATTATTTTCTCCTGAAAAATGGAGTGTGTATGAAGCAACTGTTAATGGTGAAGACCGTACAAATAACCTATGTGACACATGGAATAATTCTTTCAAATACCTTGTGGGTTACAGTCACCCCACAATTTGAACTGTAATTGAAGCTCTGAATAAAGATATCTTTATCTCTGAACAAAAGGCTCTTAAAGGTTTGTGTAATCTTATCTTTTTTTAATAAATACTTTTAAAACTGTTAATTTTGATACCTTTTGTTTTTAGTAAAGCATTTAACAATCAACTTTTGTTTGATACCGATCCTGAATATACATATTTAAAATAGTTTAAGCTGCCATCATGCCAAAAATTTTCATAAACAGGTAAACAAATAAAAACAATGACCGACTAAAACTAAAATTTAGCAAATTTAGTTTTTGTCAGGTGGGGTTTTTGTCATGTGGGGATTTTGTCGGGTGGGGTTTTTGTCATGTGGGGGTTTTGTCGGGTGGGGGTTATGTCGGGTGGGGGTTTTGTCAGTGGGGGTTTCGTCGGTGGTGGTTTTGTCGGGTGGAGGTTTTGTCAGGCATTCATATAACTTCAGTTATGTACAGGATTCCATCATCATTAATATGATTTAGGAGTAAGTGACTTAAACTAACTGACTTCAATGGAAACTCTGAAAAAAGTAAAGATTGTACACTATGATTGAGAATCTTACCTACATCATCTACTTCTTAGCATTTCGGAAAAAATGAAAATTCTGAAAAGCATATCTTCAAAAATGTCTTCAACTGCTGCAAATCTGAAGAAAAACTCAATTTAAATACAGTAGTCTTATCTTCTAACATTATCATGGGTTCACACACTAATTATTGACAGAAAACCCCCACTTTTACAACAAATTACAAAGGTTGTAAAAATAGAATGAAATAAAATAAATCAAAACAAATGAAAAATAATAGCGAAAACTTTGAGTGGCCTAAAAATATATGAAGCTACTATGTTGAAGAGGTTATCACATTTAAATGTTATTATAGGGACCCAATCAACAAATTGGTACAAAAAAAGTTTTGCCATCAGATGTGGTACCGATATCTTGTCTGGCTCATGGATTAATTTAGAAAAGGTAATGGGGGAACAAGAGATGGATGATGGTATTAGGAAAATAGTAGGAAAATTATTGGAAGATACAAACTCCAGCTCAGATTCTAAGTTATTGAATGGAATCCTATGTAAGGGGTCAAAGGAGAAAAATTAATGCTCACGATTACATATTTCTAACAGAAAATTATGGGATTAAAACAAAACTATTATTCATATTGTTTTGAAGGTGGATGAGCTGCTACTTTGAAGGTTCTTACAGAACATTCAGTAGTTATGAAAATCAAGATATGGATAGAAAATATTCTTCAATGATATTCCTTTTTCATAACAGAATAACGTTTTATTTTCGACTTTCCTATGGTGTTACCTTGAATCTTTTTGCATTTCCTTGACTCTCCGCTGTGACACGTTCCTAATGCGGCTGGGTATTCGATCACTAGAGATAAGTCACGATTACCTCACCTCCCTGTGAATGGGTCACTGGCACTAAGTTTCCTTTTCTATCTTGGGGAAAGGAGACCAAGGACCTAAATGATTCAACTCTTGATAAGCAGCTCAGAAAAAATCTCCTTTAGAGTATACCTCTAAGACAGTGTAAGCAGGAAGAGTGCAAGGTCAATTTAGAAGAATATGGCTGAGATTTTGCCCAACTTATTTCTATCCACATTGTTATCATAAAATATTATTATTATTATTATTATTATTATTATTATTATTATTATTATTATTATTATTATTATTATTATTATTATTATTATTATTATTATTATTATTATTATTATTATCATTATCTCCTTGACCTACAGGAATATTGGTAAATATGTACCTTGAAAGTTGAAGATTATTTTATCCTGTTTAGTCTTAATAATTTTTCGAGGTCACATATCAATTTAAAGAGAACAGTTCTAGAATTTTGTACATCTCAGAAACCAAAATAATATAAGTCTTTTTGTTTTGGTTACTAACATATTTTAAAAAAGGTCTAGGTTTATAAAGAAGTTAATATCTTTATTGCTCTATTGATTATTTTGGTCAAAATATTTTTCTCTTGACCTCTCTATTAAGGTTACAGGTCAGTTCAATAATTGTAAATAAAAATAATTTTACTATTATCCCATTTCACAGTCAATTATTGTAAAGTAACTTTGCAGACTTATATTTTAGATGTGGGTGAATTTTTATTTGTGATACTTTTAGTTTTACTTAGTTGTTTAAATTCAAATGCAAAATTTGCAGCAATTTCCTGTAAATAAATGTCACTATAATACAAGTCTCCGGTTGACAGTGTGTTTTCCAGGGTGTGTATTAATTGAGTTTTGGGTCAAACGACAACTCTCGAAGGAAGGGGATTTTCCCCCTTGCATTGCAAACAAACCTTCGCTCTCCACCAAAACCTAATTATTCGTTCCACCTTTCATCAAAATTCCGTTAAAATATTTATTGCATTGTATGATCCCAAATAGTTTTGAAATGAATAAACTGTATGCTTTAATTGTCGGTTTTAGCATCCGTATTAGGGATAGTTGCTGTGTAATTGTAGCATTTGGATATAGTCTATTTCCCATATATAGAAGTGGAAGTTGAAAATAAAAACACGAAAAAAAAAAACATATAAAAACTTTCTTGAGGTTAAATAAAATTTCTCTGCTTTGTTATTTGCTTCAGTTTTATTTTGGGATAACGTTGTTTAACAACTTCGTGACTCTTATTTAGTTCTTCACAGTCATCTCTACCACTTTCCCACAAATTCCTCACCCTTTTGCACTGCCTCACCCTAACCCCCCTGCCCTAATTCCTTCTTCCTGTAAATCTTCTGACGTTTCTCCCACTTGTGTTGTTCCAATATTTTCTTTTTTAATCCTAACTTATTATGTTTCAGTTTGTCACTTTATGTATCAACCTGAACTTGCTCTAATGCTTCATTAACGCCCAATTTGCTACTTATGTATCATTACTGGCCTTACAACTGGTAATGTATATAAATATATATATATATATATATATATATATATATATATATATATATATATATATATATATATATATATATGTATATATGTATATAGATAAATATATACATATATATATATAAATATATATATATATATATATATATATATATACACATATATATATATATATATATATATATATATATATATATATAAAATATATTTATATATGTATATATACATATATACACACACACATATATATATATATATATATATATATATATATATATATATATATATATATATATATTTATATATATACTGTACATATATATCTATCTATCTATATATATATATATATATATATATATATATATATATATATATATATATTTATATATATATATATATATATATATATGTGTGTGCTATTTCGACTTTTAATGTTTATCTTAAATATATGGAAGCAAACACGCTCTCTCTCTCTCTCTCTCTCTCTCTCTCTCTCTCTCTCTCTCTCTCTCTCTCTCTCTCTCTCTCTCCAAACTAACTTATCCATCACTGTTTTCCCCAAAAATTCAGGTACTTTATATATTCTTTTGATTTTGATTTACCATTAGAATTCTCCTATTCCAGCTGTTACCAAGTTGTGGAATGATCTTCCTAATCGGGTTGTTGAATCAGTAGAACTTCAAAAGTTCAAAGTTGGAGAAAATGCTTTTTTGTTGACCAGACGGACATGAGTCTTTTTATAGTTTATATATGACATTTTTGTTGTTGACGTTGTTAATAGTTTATATATGATATATCTCTTTTGACATTACTTTTTTTAGAATGATTTATTGTTAATTTGTTCTCTTCAGTTATTTATTTCCTTATTTCCTTTCCTCACTAGGCTATTTTTCCCTATTGGAGCCCCTGGGCTTATAGCATCTTGCTTTTCCAATTAGGGTTGTAGCTTGGATAGTAATAATAATAATAATAATAATATCCTCATCCTTTCTCCTTGATTGGTCCGGCAAAATAAATTGAAATAAACTTGTGAACTTTATACATCAATGGCCAGTACCCAGAGATCATGTATCCAAGAGAATGCTTTTTCAGTCTTCAATAAATTATTTTTTTGGGGTATCACTACATCAACCTGCACTTCCGCTCTTGAATAAACCTAATCCCACTTTTGCATTTAACACTGTTCCTTGTGGTTGCTTTAAATTTTGGGATATGTTCTTCAATCATATAACCTCAAAAAGTCGTTGAAAATACGTAATCGAATATCATATAGAAATGATAAAAAGAAATAATCCAGTTTCTAACCCGAAACTTAACAAAACCTAAAATCGTCAATTTGTATTTAATACTGAATATTTAGTCTATGGTCAATGGGCATTACAAGCCATGATATCACTCTGGAGTGATGCCATTGTAAGAATTGCAAAGGAAAGACGCAGCAGTCTAGTAATGTCTATAAATAAAGGAACACTTCACAGTGTCACCACATAAAAGGGACAGAGGAAAACGTGATGACAAGTTGTACAGTATGTGCCAAGAAATTGTTGTATGTCTATGAAGGATGCTATGTGCACAAATACCTAAATATATGAAATTTGGATGTAAACGGGATGTATACACATTGGAAGTTGTATGTCCAGAATGTATGAAACTGAACAGGTAGTAAGATTGTAACAAAAGTGAGAAAATGCATATGTTGAAACACTACATTACGCATAATTTGAGAAATGAAATAGAAATGGGCAAAACTATCCATGAAAAAGACAATTAAATGAGGGCTGTCTGTTTAATATTAGATATGTAGTCAAAACTATCAAATTATAAAATCATGGGAGAGTCATGGGATTGATATATTACTATTTATATAAATTTGGGTAAGTAATGACCTGAAAGATAAAAAAAGTAAAAAAAAGACAAAATAAGAAAATGTGGTTAAGAGCTATCATTCCAAATTAAATAAATAGTAAAAGAATTTTGGGTAATAATTTTTCAACGTATTAGCATTAAGACTTTTATGAAAATACAAATGAAATAACACTTCAGTAGCGTAGGGAAATATATTCTAAGATACATTTTGAGGATCAGTTAAAACAAATATTTATTTGTCACACACTGATTTTCCGCCAGTTGAAAGTAAAAGAGAAAAGTAGAATATTTTATAGATATCTGGAATAATTATTGTCTGATAAATAATTAAACAAAGTAATTTCAAGAAATGACCACATAATAGGCATAATCATAAATGACAGTCGTTGAGGAGTTGTTGAAAACTATAATGAGGCTATTTTTTGCTAATCCTATTATTATTGAATGGGTCTAAAATAAAGAAGAAAGTTTCCTGGGAAAAGATATTTGTATTCATAACAAATTACAAATGGTTTCATATATACTGTATATCATATTTCCAACATTGCAGCTATACTGAAGAATAAATAATGTTAAAACGATTGATTACTGTTTCTACATATTTTTTCTTATTAACATTTAACCGTCTAGCTCAAGATGCAAATTTTACTGTCCGAATAATGTGAAAGAAATTGGAATGAAAATATTTCACAGGTCAGCTTGTACCGTCGGAGATACACATACTTCTCACAAATATTATCGGATGAATACCAAAAGCTAGATAAAAAGACCGGGAAATAAAAGCTTAAAAATTTAAGGCAATATCCAAACAGTTACGAAAGGGGGTAAATGTGTCAGACGAGAGAGGAAGATGTTGGACAATTACAAAAGCAATACTTGCAGAAGGATCAGTCATAAAAAAAACTAATTCTATAGGCAAATTTCCTGACAGGAGTAAACAAAGAAAATAACTTTATCCCTAAAGTAATTTTAATTAATTGAATTATGAAAAAGAAAAACAATATAAGTTAGTTTAAAAAAAGGGAAATATCTAATAGAATTTATCTCCTAAAACTACATTCTAAACAGAAATATGAGCATTCAAAATGATTGAATAATGGAAACCTACAGAAAGTAAAGAAGCCACCCAAAATAGTGTGATGTTTATCTATTTCCCGTGATGGACAGTGTAACGGCGAAATGTTCCTGAATTTATCACTTGTTGTTATAAAATGACGATACAACTTTACTTCCACGAAAGTGAAAAGAGGACATAAAACATATATCGTCCCTGAAAACTATGTAATCTTTAGACCAACGTCGCCCGTTACATGAAAAATTGTCGGTAAGTGATCAAGGAATTGCAAATATCAAAAGAACAAATATATGTAAAAATAATGAGTAGACAAGATACATGCATACACTGAAACTCTATTGTGCTCTATAATTAATAACTTACTAAGATGGAAAGCCCATGGATACGATTGAATAACTGCCCAGATGATAATGGCTGAAAATGAAGTGATTCCCAGACTACTTACAAAGTTATTTTGTAGAATGTGGTATGAAGGGGTAAAACCTGATGAATGGGAGTTAGGAGTGTTGGTGAAAATAGCTAAAAAGGGAGACCTGACTAATTGCAATAATTGCAGAGGCATAACACTTACGTCAATTGTTATGAAAATATATAGTATGCTTATTCTTAAGAGACTGAAGAAAAAGATTGATGAAAAGCTGAGAGATGAACAAGCAGGATTTTGAAAAGGTAGAAGTTGCACTGACCAAATTTTCATTTTGAGACATGTTGTACAGAAATGCGTAGAATATAGAAATCACCTTTTGCTGGTATTTGTGAACTATGAAAAAGCCTTTGATAGTGTGCACCTGCCAATTTTGTGTAGAGTCATGAGTTATTATGGAATTACTCTTAAATATGTAGATTTGATTAAGTCTGTTCATGAGCATAGCAAGTGCAAAGTTAATGTTAATGGAGTCTTATCAAGAGAGTTTCCAGTGAACTGCGGAGTGCTCCAAGGGAATGTGTTGTCACCTATGTTGTTAATCCTCCTCATGGACTTCGTAATATGTAGAACAGTCAAAGATGGTGGAGAAGGATTGGACTGGATTGGTGATAGGAATTTAGCAGACCAAGAGAATGCTGATGATGCTATCCTTCTTAGCAGAACACCACATGATTTGCAATGCTTGCTTACCAGAATGCATGAAATATCACACGAGGTGGGGCTGAAGATAAATAGAAGAAAGACAGAGATGATGAGAATGGGGTATGCAATGGAAGATGAAATATCATTGGAAGCAGGAAGGATTAATGAGGTAGAATCATTTAAGTATTTAGGAACAATGATCTCCAATACAGGGTCTTTAGAATTAGAGTTTAATGAAAGATTGAAAAAAGGCAAATCAGATAATGGCTAGGTTAAGTAAAATTTGGAAATCAGATTGCCTAGAACTTCATATAAAAATCAGACTATATATCAGTTTAGTGAGATCGGTGTTACTCTATGGACATGAGTTATGGTGTGACAATGAAACAATCTCCAACAGATTTAGTAGATTTGAGAATAAAGCCCTCAGAAGGATATTGGGAGTTGAATGGCAGGACAGGATTAGAAATGAAACTATAAGAGAGATTACTCAAGTGCCATATGTGGATGAGATCATGATGAGTGGTAGATGGAGATGGTTTGGCCATGCTCTTCGCACTCCCCAAGAAAGACTGGTTCACCAAACGTTTAACTGGGCTCCACAAGGCACTAAAATAATTGGAAGACCCAGACCTACATGGCGTAGGACTATAAAGCGCGAAGCAGGAGATGATGAATGGCGAAGTATTGAATTAAAAGCTCAAGACAGAGACGACTGGTGAAATATTACGGAGGCCCTTTGCGACGATAGGCGTAGGAGATGATGAGGATGATGATGAGGATGAAGATATACAGACCATTATAGACCTGCAATAGAAAAACTAATCGAACCTAGTTTACGATAAAGCAAAACACGATCTTTTCTTAAGAGACTTAAAGTGGAGATACTGACGATAATGCATATGAAAAAAAATTGGTAGTTACCCAACTAATAGAAAAGGATTTTAAAAATTCAAATAAGACATTGTGGATCTACATAAAAAAAAGGTAAGGGGGAAACCAAAATAAAGTGTCCTACTAACGGTGTTATCTAGGAAATATAATAGCAAAATCTCTTGGGCTATTCTCGAAACTTGTGTAAAGTTCAAGTTATTTTCGGATGATGCACAATTCTTCCGGACAATGACCAACATTTAGATAATATGCATGAAAATAAAACCTCATGAACCACCTATAGCGTTAGATGGATAAAATTTTTGAAACAAAATTAGGATAAAGAAATGGCCCATTGATACGGTCCAAAAGACAGAGATAAAATCCATATGCCTGTTATTATTAGAGTAGAATTAAATACCAAAATATTGGATATTTTAATATCAATTGAAAATGGAAATATCATTTTCAGTTCATGTAGGTGATTAAAGGAAAACACGTTTAACATTTGAATACAAGAGTCAACATTTTTCCTTTCACTATTACTATAAAACAACGAATATCCGAATACTTACACTCAAGAATAAACGAGACCTCGCAAGACTTTGATTTGCATAACAGATATGAAGGAAAAACTTAACGTTTTTTCACATAAAAGTCACTAGGAATAATATATACCCATTGGCGATTTCCGAGTTGGTTAGTTTTCTTAATTATCCTACGATATTCACAAACACCCCTATCACATCTAAATATTGTCATTTATCAAAAAAAGATCTAAATGTAAGATTTATAACTATTCAAGTTTCTTTATATGGCATGAAATGATATAGGTTTTAATTATGAAAGAACCAAATAACATAAAAAAGTATACTACTCTTAGTGAATGAATTCAAATATACCTTATGAAATATCCGCAGCATGAATAATCCCGAGATTACTTAATTTAAGGAACAAAAGTAAAACGAAAAGGAGATGAAAAGCAAAGGTCGGCCACGAAATTTTCTTTCAAATTTCTCTCTCTCTCCCTCTCTCTCTCTCTCTCTCTCTCTCTCTCTCTCTCTCTCTCTCTCTCTCTCTCTCTCTCTCTCTCTCTCTCTAGTTGTTACCCAAAACAAATTCCGATTTATCAATCTCTCTCCTTTGCAAGGTTTTCCGGTCTCTTTACTAGAGGTATATTTTTTCAGGATACGTGGACTTTTCACAGCCTTTTTCTCAAATAACAAAGATAATCATCTAAAAGTTGTACCCTCACAAAACTGTTTTATTTTTATGTAAATTATTTGATATCGTTAATGCGATTTTCAATTTCATTAACATTAATCATAATATTATCTACAATTGAATTGATCAAACTAATGTTATTGAAACTACTTTTTATAAGAGAAACTATGCTGCAGCTCATAACGCAATCCAGTTGTATAAGTTGAAAGAACGAAAACTTTTAGAGACCCGAATGGCAGCAAAACTCGGGACCAATATGGATATTATAGTTACAAAGTAGTATTCCTGGTTGCGAAACGAACCCTGAGGAAAAGAGTAGTGCCTAAGTTGCTTTCCACAAGCGGAAATCAAATATGTTTAATATTTATTGAGTTACATGAAAGCCTCTAAGTTTGAATGTCCGTGACATTGGGAAATTTTCTTCTAAACAAACGCGCAAATAAATTGATAAAATATAAATGATTTCCAGATTCGTCTTTAATGAAAGCAAAGAGCAATTGTAATAAGTTTCAGCAATTAACCTTGCTGATAATAGGAAGTCAAACAACTACTATGTTATTTTAAATACAAAACTAATGATTCATTTACTCCTTTTCATAAGTTACTTACTTATGATGCATAAACTAACAGGGGTTATATTTAGATGAATTTATTAAAAATGTACCACAATTCAAAGATTAGAGGAACTAAGATCAGAGGTGATGAACTACGTTTGTTAATGACGTTGTAAAATTGACATTATGTATACTAGTTATAGATGAACCGTGTACAAAAATATGTTTAAGAAAATCTTCCGTATTCACTTTAGAAGTAGCCTTGGGAATAAGGAGAGTATCAGATTCCTTGGTTTTAGACATATTTGCCAGAATTGTTTGGATATTTCTGCTAATATTTACTGGTCAATGTGTTATTTATTGAGACGTAATTCGTTTTTAACCTTGGAGTCTGACTCGGTACCAAATCTTCGACAGAACCTGGATTTTGAATGAATCTACTTGAGAGCGTAATTGGGTATTCTTTCCTCAGCTTATTTGATAGTTAATTTTCATCTGTTTATTGATATCACATAGAGTTAAGCTCAAGAAAAATAGAGCAAAGAGAGAAATGATGAGAACAGAATATGCAATATAAGATGAAATCTCATTGGAAGGAGAAAGGATTAATGAAGTAGAATCATTCAAATATTTAGGAACTATGATCACTTATACTAGGTCTTTAAGATTAGAGTTTAATGAAACATTGCAAAAAGAAAATCAGACAGTGTGTAGTTTAAGTAAAATTTGGAAATTAAATTGCCTGAAATTACATATAAAAAACATGCTATATCCTCTATCAATATAGTGAGATCAGATGTGTAACATGGACAAGATTCGTGGTATAACATATTTAGTAGATCTAAGAACAATACCCATGAAAAGAATATTAAGAAGTAAATTGTGGCACAGGATTAGAAATGAGGCTATTGGATAGATTACTCGAGTGTCATATGTGGATGATATCACGGTGGGAGGTAGATGGAGATTGTTTGGGCATGCTCTTCAACCTCCCCAATAGAGATTAGGTCACTGAACTTTTAACTGTGCTCCACAAGGTACTAGGAGAGTTAGAAGACCATGACCTACATGGCTGAGGGCTTTGAAGCGTAAAGTAGGTGATGATGAAGGAAGAAGTATTGATTTGAAACCCAAAATAGAGATGACTGGCGAAATCTAACAGGGCCCCTTTGCGTCAATAGGCGAAGTAGGAGATGACTATGATGATGTTTTATATATATATATATATATATATATATATATATATATATATATTTATATATATATATATATATATATATATATATATATATATATATAAATATATATATATATATATATATATATATATAAATATATATATATATATATATATATATATATATATATATATATATATATATATATATATATATATATATACACATATTACTATTGATAATTATCAAAACTTGATTCAATTCATTTATTGTATATATTAATCTTTATATATTCATATGCATTTGATTACCTACTTAAGCGACACGGAAACGAAGATAACTTTTCGTCCCAGAAACAGTGTGAATTCAGATAACTGTTTGCATTTGATTAAACAATTGTACAGGTTAAAGTATACAGTTTGTAAACAAGTTGTTTTCTGGGTGGTTTCAAGTATGAAGAATTACCTTTATATATATATATATATATATATATATATATATATATATATATACTGTATATATACATACATACATATATATATATATATATATATATATATATATATATATATATATATATATATATATATTCATATATATATATATATATATATATATATATATATATATATATATATATGCACACACACACACACATATATATATATATATATATAAATATATATATATATATATATATATATATATATATATATATATAAATAAATATATATATATATATAATATGGTCACGTGGTGTGGGAACCAAAATGTAATATATATATTACGGCTGGCAAGCTACACAACCCTCTCAAGTTCCAAACTCATCTGTTTGCTTTCACATCTGTTACACTTGAAA
>NC_090739.1:82940720-82950720 GCF_036898095.1 Palaemon carinicauda
CAGATAGTGGTTGCAAATGACGAGAAATCAGATGAAACTCAGGTAATATCTGGCGTGCCACAGTGTACGGTATTAGCTGCACTGCTGTTTGTTATTATGATCTCAGAAATAGGCTATAATGTTAAAGACTCTGTAGTGAGAAATTTTCCCAATGACACAAGAATAAGTAGAGAAATTACTTGTGATGAAGATAGGAACTCACTGCAAAGAGATCTAAACAAAATATATGAATGGGCGAAGATTAATAGGATGGTATTTAACTCCGATAAATTTGAATCAATAAATTATGGAAACAAAGAAGGAATGGTATATGCATACAAGGGACCTAATAACGTGAAGCAATTATAGACCTTTTTGTAATGTTGAACAGGAATATGTTATACAACGACCAAATAGAAACACTGTTGGCTAAATGTAAAGCAAAAATGAGAATACTATTCAGACACTTTAAAACAAGAAAATCTAAACACATGATTATGCTTCACAAAACTTATGTATGTAGTACACTCGAGTACTGCAATGTGATATGGTACCCATACTACCAAAAGGATATTGCACAAATAGAGTGTACAAAGGTCCTTTACTGCTAGAATAGAAGAAGTTAAGGACCTTGACTACTGGGAAAGACTTCAATCTTTTGAATTGTACAGTCTAGAAAAAAGAAGAGAACGCTACATGATAATACACGCATGGATGCAAATCGACCGATTTACTGAAAACATCATGGAGCTAAAAACATCAGAAAGAGCAAGTTGAGGTAGATTAATAGTGCCCAAAACCGTACCAGGAAAACTAAGAAAGGTGTACAGAACATTAATCCACTACGCACCAGCATCGATAATGCAGCAACTATTTATTGCGCTGCCAGCTCATCTAAGAAACATATCAGGAGTGAGCGTAGATGTGTTCAAGAATAACCTTGATAAATACCTAAGATGCATCCCAGACCATCCAAGACTGAAAGACACCAGAAGATGCATCAGCAACTCTCTGGTGGATATACGAGGTGCTTCACACTGAGGGACCTATGGTAACCCAAACATAGAATAAGGCCATAAGGTAAGGATCTATCTCTCTCTCTCTTAACTAGGGTTGTAGATAGGCTAGTAATATATGTATATATATATATATATATATATATATATATATATATATATATATATATATATATATATATGTATATATATATATATATATATATATATATATACATATATATATATATATATATATATATATATATATATATATATATATATATATATATATATATATATGTATATATATATATATATATATATATATATATATATATATATATATATATATATATACAGTGGAACCTCTACATACGAATTTAATCCGTTCCAGAACCAACTTCGGATGTAGAAATTGTTCGGATGTAGAAACGAATTTTCCCATAAGAATACATTGAAATAGGATTAATCCATGGTTGAGCCCAAAAACCTATGATAACTTCTTAATAAACTACTACACATAACTTTCCCAAGAGAATAATGAACACTAAATTAGATAATAGACATGTAAATAAGAAGAATAGACATGTAAATAAGAAGAATTAGCAAAAAATGATAAATAAGAAACGGGTTTTTAGCGTCACTTTACCTTAGAAACTCCAGCGCAGGTGTTGTTCGTCTTCGCTACGCAGAGAGGAGAGAGGAGACGGACGGACGGCGAGGAGGTAGAGAGGTTAACTACGATAAACGTAACACTACCGTAACTTATTCTAACTTACACTAAGTGAACTTTAACATAACTTAGCTTATTTTTTTTTTATTTTTATATTTTATATTTTTTTTTACATTTTCTTTTTTTCTTTTTGATGATTACGTAATTTTAATCACTATCACTTACATTTAAAATTGACTGAATTTCTTTTGCTTCACTATTTTCCGTTTTCTGTGTTTCACTTTCTTCCTCTTCACTCTTTGCCGTTTTCTTCGGTTCACTTACATCCTCTTCATCGCGAGTTCGCTTCGCAGTTTTTTTAAAGAAAGCATCGATAGATAATTGCTTCGTACGGCTTTTCAGAATGTTTCGAAAGTGCGTTAGGCAAACATCATCGAATTGAGAAACCACACGACAAACCTGCAATTTCTTTGGATGGTATTTGTCGATGAAGTCGACCACGTCTTGATATTTTCCTAACACCTCTTTTATTTGCGCTGAACCTAATACATGTTCTACCTCCTCGCTCTCTTCCTCGTCATCACTCATGTGCTCCGACATAGCATGGAGTTCCTTGAGCTCATCCGTCGTCAGTTCGTCGTGATGTTCGGCGACGAGTTCCGTAACGTCATCTGCGTTGACCTCCAGACCCATGGACTTGCCAAGGGAGACTATTTCCTCTCCGGCTTCCGCTGCACCGACCACGGGATCAGGTTTGGGGTCAAAACCCTCGAAATCTCGGGGAGAAACTGCATCAGGCAACAGCTTCTTCCATGCAGAATTGAGGGTCCGTCGAGTTAATCCCACCCAAGCCTGATCAATGATCTTTAAGCAGTGCATGATATTGAAGTGGCCCCTCCAAAATTCACGCAAAGTTAAGTTGGTGCTTTGCGTGACATTAAAGCACTGCTTGAATAAGTGCTTGGTGTACAGCTTCTTAACCCTGGATAGGTACGCTCCTCGGACACCCCTTTAAGGGTATACTCGGACGCGAACGACCCCGACGCCAAAAAAAATTCTTGAAAAATCAGTTTTTGCAGTAACCTCCTTTTTTCTTTTGCCAAAAAAAACTTCAATGAATGCTTAAAACAACTGTAAAGATAAATACTACTCATCTGCAGAAAAACTATTTATTATAAATATTTTAGAAAATTAAGTAGAAAAAAAAGACCTGACATAAAAATTCATAAAAAAAAAGTTTATACATATATACACAAATCCTTTTAGGAATTGATTCTTGAATGTTTAGGACACATCTTGATGTATTTTGGATGAAGTCAGACCCATGGAGGTGAAGATCTGAAATGAGAAAAAAAGGGTAACTTTTTTTGGCCAAAAAAATTTGTCAAAATTTCATGAATTTTTTTGGGTACCCAAATGAAATAGGAAGTGGCTAATTTTTTTAGGGAATAAACATATGTTATCCTAAAATAGAAATATGTAAAAAAATCTTCATTATTTTGTAAATTACATTTATATCAGGGGCCATATCTAAAGGTAATTTTTTGAGTACTTAGAAATTTCGTAAAAAAATACATATATTTAATATATAATATGATATTTATGCAGGTAAAAATATACCAAAATATCACAAATTCTATAGGGAACAAGAATATATATAGATAGGGCAGCTTACGCTTCGGATATGTCCACAAAATGGCCGCCAACCACACTGACTCAGACTCCCTAATCTGCCACTTGAAATGTAGGAAGGGTATGTCAATTTCAAGGTGTTATTTACTAATCTAATTATTATTGGATATGCATAAAAATTGTATGGTGGGTTGCTGGATAATTGTCGATTATTTTACGACTATAAAATTAAAATTCTGACCCAAAAATATTTTTTTGAAGGGAAATAAAATCGAAAAAAAAAAATGTAAAACAATATAATATTTTAGCTAAAAAAATTTGATGATATTCAATCAAAAAAAAAGTAAACAAAATTTTCCGACAAATAAACATCTAGAGGAATCATTACTCTGTGATAGTTCCTTAGTACGTAGTAATTTTGAAAGAATTGGGAAAAAACGAAAAAATGGCAATCACCGGAAAATCGAACACATACCTATATATACGCCATATCTGGCTAAAAAAAAGATAGGCATGGGTAGCCAGATCATCTAGAAACACTTTCCAACACTATAAAAATATAAGTTTTGCGACACTACTTGCCAATTCCTTACGGTAACATGACTAAGCAAAAAAATGCAAAACAAATAAAAAGGGGCACTCGCGGAAAAATGGCTAACATTCTAATATACGGCATTTCAGAAAAAAAAAATTCAGCCACGTGCTAGGCAAACCATCAAGGCACATTTTCCGACAAATAAACATCTAAATGAATAATTATTCTATGATAGTTCCTTAGTACGTAGTAATTTTGAAAGAAATGGGAAAAAACGAAAAAATGGCAATCACAGGAAAATCGAACACACCTATATATACGCCATATCTGGCTAAAAAAAGAAGATAAGCATGGGTAGCCAGATCATCTAGAAACACTTTCCAACACTATAAAATTATAAGTTTTGCGACACTACTTGCCAATTCCTTACGGTAACATGACTAAGCAAAAAAATGCAAAACAAATAAAAAGGGGCACTCGTGGAAAAATGGCCATTCTAATATACGGCATTTCAGAAAAAAAAAATTTCAGCCACGTGCTAGGCAAACCATCAAGGCACATTTTCCGACAAATAAACATATAAATGAAATATTACTCTGTGATAGTTCCTTAGTACGTAGTAATTTTGAAAGAAATGGGGAAAAACGAAAAAATGGCAATCACAGGAAAATCGAACACATACTTATATATACGCCATATCTGGCTAAAAAAAAAATAGGCATGGGTAGCCAGATCATATAGAAACACTTTCCAACACTATAAAAATATAAGTTTTGCGACACTACTTGCCAATTCCTTACGGTAACATGACTAAGCAAAAAAATGCAAAACAAATAAAAAGGGGCACTCGCGGAAAAATGCCCAACATTCTAATATACGGCATCTCAGATAAAAAAAAAAGATATGCACGTGTTAGCCCAACCATCAAGGCACACTTTCTAACACATAAACATGAAAAAAAAAATCAATAATATACGGCAATTCCTTACTACGTAGTAAATTTTTACAAATATTGAAAAAAAAACAGAAATTGGCAACCGCAGTTAAATACCCAATATATCAATAACTACGTCGTATCTGACAAAAACAAAATCACGCATGGGTAGCCAGATCATCTAGACACACTTTCCAACACTAAAAAAGCAAAAGTTTTACGACACTGTTTCGCAATATCTTACGGAAAAATGACTTGGCAAAAAAATTTAAAAAAATGAAAAAGGGACACTCGCGGTAAAATGCCCGACATTCTAATATACGGCCTCTCAGATAAAAAAAAAGACATGCACGTGTTAGCCCAACCATCAAGGCACACTTTCTAACACATAAACATGAAAAAAAAATGAATAATATACGGCAATTCCTTACTACGTAGTAATTTTTACAAATATTGAAAAAAAACAGAAATTGGTAACCGCAGTTAAATACCCAATATACCAATAACTACGTCGTATCTGACAAAAACAAAGTCATGCATGGGTAGCCAGATCATCTAGACACACTTTCCAACACTAAACAAGCAAAAGTTTTACGACCCTATTTGGCAATATCTTACGGAAAAATGACTTGGCAAAAAAATGAAAAAAAATGAAAAAGGGGCACTCGCGGTAAAATGGTCCTCGTGGTGATGAACGACATTTTAACTAAAAAAAAAATCATGCACATGGTAGCCAAACAATCCACCAAGACTTTCCACAACTGATAACCTATACAAGTTGCACCATTCTACGACAATTTCATAATACGTAATAACTTTGATAATTATGCAAACTACCTTAGAAGGGTAAACTCGGTCGCGCTCGACCCCGACGTGTCTCAGAAATCGGGGAAGGAGTACAGCTACAGCAATGCACATCTGGACACTACTAGAGCGTGTAGGGGAGACACCTCCTGCAGGTCGATCACCCACAAATTAAGTCACGGGGGTGAGTCACGTGAGAAAAACCTGTTTTTTTTTGACGCTCGGGGTCGCAAACGACCCATCGTACCTATCCAGGGTTAAAATTAGAGATGACTTGCTGGTCCATGGGCTGGAGGATAGAGGTGGTATTTGGTGGAAGATACAGCACCTTTATGAACTTGAATTCATCGAAGATATCATCTTCAAGTCCGGGGGGGGGGTGAGCGGGTGCATTGTCAAGGCATAGCAGGCACTTTAAAGGCAATTTCTGCTCATGAAGATACTTCTTCACAGAAGGACCGAAAACTTGGTTTACCCATTGCACAAAGAATTGCCTAGTGACCCAGGCCTTCGAGTTGGATCGCCAGAAAACATGAAGCTGATCCTTATCGATGTTGTGTGCTTTAAAGGCCCTAGGGTTCTCCGAATGGTAAACAAGCAAGGGCTTGACTTTAAAGTCCCCGCTAGCGTTGGCACATAGAGCAAGAGTCAACCGATCCTTCATTGGCTTATGCCCAGGCAATTTCTTCTCTTCAGCAGTGATGTAGGTTCGACTCGGCATCTTCTTCCAAAACAGCCCGGTTTCATCACAATTGAACACCTGCTGCTCTACGTAGCCTTCTTCCTTTACGATATTTTCGAATTTCTTAACAAAGTCAGTAGCAGCCTTTGTGTCCGCACTAGCAGCCTCTCCGTGGCGAACAACTGAATGAATCCCGGACCGTTTCTTAAATTTCTCGAACCAGCCACGAGATGCCTTGAAATCATCTGAGGAAGGCTCGGTTGAACTCTCCCCAGCATCACCCCCAGAGCTCTCCTCCTTCAAGTCCGTAAAGATGGCGTGCGCCTTCTCGCAGATAACGGTTTCGGTGATGGTGTCGCCAACGATCTCTCTATCCTTAATCCACACTAGTAGAAGTCGTTCCATCTCTTCTATGATAGGGGTACGGCGTTTGGAAATTATAGTGATCCCCTTAGAAGGTTTCACTGCTTTAATAGCTTCCTTCTGTTTAAGGATTGTCGAGATCGTCGACATATTACGGCCATACTGTTTAGCAAGTTCACTCACGCGGATGCCACGCTCATGTTTTTCAATAATTTCCTGCTTAATTTCTATAGAAAGCATTTCCTTCTTCCTTTTCTCACCACTACCACTACCACTGGCAAAACTAAGCCTTTTTGGACCCATGATTTACGTAAATTATCGTTAATGGATGCACGTAAAAAATCACGATTAATTCACAGTTAATATCAGAACGCAAAGAGCACAACCGCAAGAAGCCGACGAGAACAGAGGACTGACCCAAGCCGCGCTAATTGAGCGTCCCTCCGAGGTCGATGTGCTGCCTTCTATCGGCGGAAATAAAAAACACTTCAGGCGCTATGAGCACCGACTACGCGTACGAGTATTGTTTACTTCGGGTGTCGAAAAAAACATTCGGGTGTAGAGTCGGAACGTGTTCGAATTGTACTTCGCGTGTCGAAAAATTCGGATACAACCGGTACGACGAAAATTGCTACTTCGTGTGTCGAAATAAAATTCGGGTGTAGAGTAAAAAATTTGCTCGAATTTTACTTCGGATGTTGGAAAATTCGGATGTAGATACGTTCGTGTGTAGAGGTTCCACTGTATATATATATATATATATATATATATATATATATATATATATATATATATACTGAATATATATATATGTATATATATATATATATATATATATATATATATATATATATATATATGTATACATATATATATATATATATATATATATATATATATATATATATATATATATATATATATATATATATATATGTATATATATATATATATATATATATATATATATATATATATATCTCCATACATACATACATATATATATATATACATACATATATATATATATATATATATATATATATATATATATGTATATTTATATATATATATATATATATATATATATATATATATATATATATATATATATATATATATATATATATATATATATATATATATATATATATATATATATATATATATATATATATATATATATATATATATATATATATATATATATAGATTATATATATATATATATATATATATATATATATGTATATATATATATATATATATATATATATATATATATATATATATATATATAAATATATATATATATATATATATATATATATATATATATATATATATATATATATTTATATATATAGGAGTATACATATACATATATATATATATATATATATATATATATATATATATATATATATATATATATATATATATATATATATTTACATATGTTTGTGTGTGCCTATGAGTGTGTATCTATCTATACACAATTAAAAAGGACTGTAATAAGCAGTGTTACTTAGCAAGAAAGAATTAGAATTTCTAGTTGACTTCCAGTCCATATGTATATTCCA
Source organism: Palaemon carinicauda (assembly GCF_036898095.1). Lineage (NCBI taxonomy): Eukaryota > Metazoa > Arthropoda > Malacostraca > Decapoda > Palaemonidae > Palaemon > Palaemon carinicauda. The sequence continues at coordinate 82,948,904 of NC_090739.1, forward strand.
CTGTTTTTTTCGCAGTAAGACTCAGGACTCACTCGGTTTCTTTTGAGTTTTGAACCTTCTAAGCAATGGTTGTAGTTGATGTCCAGGAAGGCAGAATGTCCCTACTGGATGAAGTTTAAAGTTTGGAAACGTTATTGATCATTACTTGGCTTTTTGTCTGGAAAAACCTGCCTTAAGCAAAATTGTGTGTATCCAGTGCTTGAATGAACAAGAGCTGCTGGCATGTGTGGAATGATAAGATATTGTAAAGATTTAAATTAATGAATGGATTCCATCTTTACACGTAAAGATTTTCTGGTTTATATATTTACAAAGATAAAAATATTTTGTTTTCCTAATAAAAGATCATAGACGAAAGAGACAATGATTTTTGTATTCTTTTTATTTAGAAGTAGTTTACTCTTACAACAAAAGAGTAAATAGCTGCAGTAAAGTAACTCCTTAAGCTGTATTTGAAAATTATATTGATAGGAAACATTCTGTTTGATCGTATTGAATAATGTCCCACTTCCAAATTTAATCTAGTTAGCTCAAGTTAATACAGTTGCAGAAAATGGAGCTGCCATTTTTCTGTCCAAATTGTACTTTATTATTCTTACCCACATCTTACAAGCCAGTCCTTAACCTTACCTGGAAAAGCAGAATGCTACAAACCATGACATCCCAACAAGGAGAGCACCTCAGTACAGTTAAAAAGATAAGTAAAAAGATAACAATAATAGTAGGATGATAAAATAATAGTAGACACATCATTACTGTAGCTTTATATAAAGAAAATGACAAGTGATTATTGTGAAAAATGAAATCAATGATGGAGATTAATGAAAAGGTAATTTGTTGGAAACCAATAGGTTTTGTTGGCCATTCTTTTAACCAGTCTCATCTAACTGTTTGAAAGAAACAAGAGGGATAGTAAATTGACAAATACGAATGATAGGGCTCACTCTCTAGCAAGAGAATTCTATACCACTGAGTGAAAGGCCAGGGTACAGAGCTTATAGCACTATTCTAGACTAGTGAATATTGAATTAGTTGGATTTCTTAGCGTCTTTTTCTAAGAAGAATTACATTCCAGGGCTGAAAAGACTCTTCTTCCTTTACACATTACAAAAAAGCCGCTGGCATTTTCTAAGAAGATTGTTACTAAAGGCAGAGTAGAAGCAAGGATTTGAAGTGTGGAATGTATTTTGAAAAAGGATAATTTGTCAGATTATTCAGGGGATAAGAAAATAAATAAAAAAGCTGTAGATTCAGAATGAATTAGTATCAAATTTTGTGGAAATTCCTGAAAAGAATTTACGATTTCCCAATGGTAACATGTCAATTATCCACTACAGAAAGAAATTCCTCATACGTCTGAGAAGGGTTGAGAAATTATTCATGAACTAAATCCTTCCAGGAAAGTTCATTGGCCATAAGGAGGTAAGATTCTTTGTGCATATAAGAGCCCTTAGGATAGTAATAAAAAAAAGAAGCGTGAAATGAATGAAGTTCATTAAATGTTCAATCAATATTATCATTACATGATTGATCAATTCAAAAGCAAATATATTTCTTATAACTTAAAACAAATCAATATATATTAATACTCATTCATTAAATCATAGTAGTAAAGAACGTATGGTATAAATACATACACAACCATCGTAGGGAAAATTCAAATATTTCTATAAATACAATAAGACGTGATATTTATTTTCCTAAATAATTTTAGTTTTCTTATAGATTTCTCGTATCTTCCTTGCTATGCTAATCTGGATGATACGCAAATCCTTTTAATTTATTATTGCCATCAACACTGCTTTTGTTTCACAAGT
>NC_090739.1:82955720-82965720 GCF_036898095.1 Palaemon carinicauda
TAAAATTCAGGTACCTTTTATTTCCTTTTGATCTTCATTTACCATTAGAATTCTCCCATTATGTTATATCCTCACCATTGTTACTTTATTGATCTTGCAAGATAAAATTAAATAAACTTGGGATCTCTACGTAGCTAATTTGCATCAATGACCAGAGGTCATGTGTACAAAAGAAAGCGTTTTAAGTCGTCAAAAATTACTAATTGGGGCGGCACTACAATTTATCTACATATCTGCTTTTGAATAAACCTTGTTGAGCTTTTGAATTTAGCACTTTTCTCTGTTGTTGCTATAAGCTTTTGGATATGTTCTTCAGTTATATAACTTCAAAAATTCGTTGAAAATAAGTGATCGTATATCATATAGAAATGATAAAAAGAAACTCACCAAAAATAATATCAGAAAATGATAAGCATAATTACACTACTTAAAACGTAGTCACGCAGATGCTATAATGAGGTCAAACCTATGAACAAGATAACACGATAGTCCTGAGCAGACTAAGGAAATAATCCAGTTTCTAACGTGAAGCATAACAAAACATAAAATCGTCAATTTGCATTTAATACTAAATGCGTAGCTTTTGATCAATAAGCATTACAAGCCTTGTTATCACAGTGGAGTGATGCTATTGTAAAAATTGCAAAGGAAAGACGCAGTTCCCTAGTAATGTATAACAATACTGACAATTTCGTAACATCGCACTAGATCCGAAAGTTCTATAAATAAGGGAAACACTTTACATTCGCACCACATAAAAGTGACACAGAAATACGCGAGGAAAAGCGACAAGGTGTACAGTATGTGCCAAGAAAGTGTTGTATGTCTATGAAGGATGTCATGTTCACAAATACCTAAATGCATGAAATTTGGATGTAAACGGGATATATACACATTACAAGTTGTATGTCCAGAATGTATGAAAAGCAACAAGTAGCAAGATTGCAACGAAAGTGAGAAAATACACATGTTAAAAACATTATATTACAAATAATTTCTAGAAATAAAAAGAAAACGGGCAAAACTATCCCTGAACAAGACAGTTAAATAAAGGATTGTCTGTTTGATAATGAATCTGTTGAGTCAAAACTATTGAGTTTTAAGAACATGTGAAAATTATGAGGTTGATATATTACTACTTATAGAAATTTGGATAAGTTATGACCTGAAAGGTAAAAGTAAAACAGAAAAGACACGAAGCAAGAAAATGCGTAAGAGCTATACTTCCAAAGCAAATAAAAAGTGAAAGAATCATAAGTAATAAATTTTTAACATATCAGCATTAAGACTTCTTTCTCTGAAAAGAACAGTGTTATATAGGTCACCAAATACTGTAGGCAGGTTGGGTATACTCAAACACGAGCAATGTGCAATAGTTATGTATTCACAATTCAATACATGGTGAGCAGCAATTCAATAACAATGTTGGGGGCACGCTTGCTCCAGCGAGACTGCCCCAGATTCAATATCTCCCGCCTTTAATAGATTATGGCGGGAATACAAATAACTTTCAAAGTGCATTATATGTAAACATCCTACATCCCCTCTCTAAAATAAATGTATTACATTTTTCATGAAATTGAGGGTTTATCAAGTAATCATACAGCAAGAGAAGTATAAGGCATACTGATGACAAAATGGTGTTATATAAAAGATAACACAAATCATATAAGTGGAGCGCGATTACGTGCTCATTGCAAAGTAAGACGACATTTAGTTGCATGAAATTATCAAATTATTACAAACTGGTCACATAATCAGTACAAAAAAAAAAATCAAATTGTGCATAATTAAAGAGAAACCAGATTGTACATAATTGAAAAAATCATAAAATATAGTCTTCATGCCAACTCGGAGAATTTATTTTCCTGGTCCCTCTTCTGGGTTGGGGGTCGGCACACGAGTCAGCGGGGGAAAGTGAACGAGTAGGTGGGGGGAAATCCTGCACTCTTATTTCCCGAAGATGTTTTCTGTTTCTCGTTGATATTCTTCCACTACCATCTAGTTTTATGACATATTGGCGGTCTCCTTTTATTTCAACGACTTTTGCAATACGATCCCCGTCCTTAGAGACAACATTTTGCACTGCTACTGTGGTACCCGCTTGCAAGGGGCGGAGTCTCTTTGCACTAGAGTTGTCGTCCCATGGCTAACTGTGCCGGCGATTTATCGATGTCTCTTAGGGGCGTATTTCTATATTGCAAAATGGCTCTTGCAAAACTATCTCTGTCGAGGCTTCCGTCGCTTCTTGTGTTATCTTGAATGTTTCTCTTTGCTGTACGTACTGCTGCCTCTGCCCTTCCGTTGGATTGGGGGTAATGGGCTGAGGATATTCTCATCCTAACCCCCCATTTCTGTAGGAAACTAGCCATCTCAGTGCTTACCAAATTGGTGCCACCATCGAGGGAGATTTCTTCCGTGGCGCCCCACTGCATGAAGTATCGTCGGAAGAGGGGAATCAACTTAGCAGAAGTGGCAGCATTTGGAGAGAAGGCAATTTCCAGCCAACCAGTAAGCCTATCTGCATATACCAGATATTGTTTTCCACACATTTGAAACATATCCGTGACCGTTTGTTGAAAAGGATATTCAGGGGGTGGGGTAGGCAATAGCGGTTCCCTTTGTTGGGACGGAGCGATGACGTCACATGTTCTGCACTGCATCCTCTTGAGTTTCAGTTGACCCTCCATCCCAGGCCAATACACAGCCTGTTGTGCCCTATGAATCATTGAATCAGAACTTTGGTGGCCTAAGTGTAGGTTAGAGACAACTTGGTCTCGTAGTGACACAGGTATTGCCAGACGTATGTGCCCGTCATCGTATGAATACACCACCAGTTCGTCCACGATGCCAAGTCGATCCCGTACACTAAAATACGGCTTTATGCTGGAGTCGACTAGATTTCTCGATACCGGCCAAGAACCTACGGCTACCATACTCTTTAGTAGCTGATATTCCACATCGCTTTCAGCAGCCCTTTTAACAGAATTCCAGTCGAGGGTTATGACGTCATCACTCAGCGACGTCATCAGTGCTGCAACACATGAATTCTCAACTTCCTCCCCCATCTCACGGTCACTGATTACTGGATATCTCGAAAGAGTATCGGCTGCTGAGTTTTTCTTCCCAGGGATGTATTTTACTGTGAAACTGTATTGTAATGTTTTTTCCTTTAATCGAACCAAACGAGGATTTGCAATGTCTTTCAATTCTCTGTCCCCAAACACTTTGACTAGCGGACGGTGGTCAGTAACAAGGATAATATTGGGACACCCCAGTAAGAATAATCTAGCTTTCTGAAAGCACCATACCACGGCGGAAGCCTCTCCTTCAACGACTGCATAATTAACTTCTGCCGAGGTTAAATGTCTGCTTCCACAGAGGGCAAACTTCCACCCCCCTTTGCAACAAAATGGGACTTTATCCTCTTCGCAACTGCAATGTTGTTGTAACACCAGAAATCCCATCCCATCACGCGACCAGTCAGTGATTACGGCAGTTCGCCTGGATTTATCATAGTAGGCCAATCCATCCCCAATCAGATTGCATAAAATTTCTTTAGTCTTTTCGAATGCATCCTGTAACATTTCATCCCAGTATACCTTTCGACTAGTAGACTTTTTTAGGAGGTCTTGAAAGGGTTCCATTAGTTGAGAGGTAGCAACAAATGGGGCCAATTGGTTTACGAGTTCAAACCAAGATCTTATGTCAGTGATGGTTGGTTGATTTGGCATTGGGAAGTTCTTGATTGCAGACAACTTTTCCTCACCTGGCTTGAAATTGTCCCAACCTAATTCATAGCCCACAAAGTCTACCTCGCGTTGGCAAAATTGAAATTTTTCAGGATTGAGGGTAACTCTGTTCTCTTCACATACTTGTAAAAAACTTATTGTATGATAGAACGCTCCTTGCACAGTATCATCATAAAGGAGAACATCATCGACACATTTAGATTTTCTCGGAATGTCCGCTATTACATCATCAAAGCGCTTTGAGTATGCATCCGAGGCAGAGACATGTCCCATTGGGGTCCTACAATACTGGTACCTACCCCATGGGGATATGAAGGTAGTCAGGTGCCGACTTTCTTCATCTAGTTCCACTTGGTGAAAACCAGAATAGGCATCTATTACAGTTTTGTATGAATGTACAGGTACACCGGATGCCATGTCGAACGGGGCAAAAGTGTGATGAGTTTCTCTTTTGCAAAATTTGTTTAGCCTTTGGTAATCCACTGTTCTTCTTGGGTTTCCATTCCTTTTAGCCACTACCACCATTCGTGTACACCAATCGGTTGCAGTTCCTGTTGGAACGGGGCGGATTATTCCCAGTTTTACATCGTCGTCCAGCTGTTTTTTTACCTCTTGCTCCCAATGTTTGGGAATTGGAATTGGCGTATGGCATGCGTATGGGACTGCATCAGGGAGAAGGTGGATATGGTGTGCCTTTCCCTTCATTACCGGTAAAGGATTCCGTTTAGTATTGAATACCGTAACAGAGAAACGCTCCAAAATCCACCTTTTGAGCTTAGGTACGTTGGCCTCCTGAGAGGAGAACGGCAACTCTATGACGTCATGGTTGTTGCTCACATCACTGGTGACGTCATTGACATCCACACTATTGGGCCGTTCCCTACCAATATTATTTACCGATATCCCGTCTACCTTAACATGATGGGGAAAGCTCGCATCCACTAATCCTAAACACTTACATACATCTATAGATAGGTATAGTCTAGAGACACCGCACACTACTAACACCTCTATATTTAGAGCAATATTTCTACATAATGTTATTGTACAACGCACACTACCCAGTACTCTCATGGGTTTTTCGGCTGCATGATTGACCCTGGCGTTCGAACGATGCAACTGTTTCACGTTCAGTCCTAATTGATGCAAAAACTTTTCCCCCATAATACAAACTTCAGCCCCAGTATCGGCAATGGCATCAATAAATGCCTCATACATTGGTACATCACGTCTCATTTTATGTTCAATTTTTACACGTACATACGGTAGTTTTCCCGACAATGCTGTCACCTGCTGGACCCCACAATGTTGCACTAATGTGCATGCCGTCACTGACATAGTGTCGTCATCATGGTCGACTTCAATGCCTGCTGCCTTGTTATTCACACGTTTTTTTCTGCAATATCTAGCTAAATGACCCTTTATACCACAGTTGTGGCAACACACTTCATTTGCATAGCAGCTAGATTTATTTTTCTCATGAATGCGCCCACAATTATCACATCTCTTACCTGACATGAGCAGCTTACTATCCTTCTGTCGACGAAAGTTCGATTTTACTGCCGCAACATCACTATGGTCTATTTCATTACTATTATAGGGCAGCAATTCCTTCCCCACCTTGGCGGTAATGAGTTTCTGGTTGAATTTGTTTGCCCCACTGTCCCTTTCAGCTGCCTCATATATTTCACACTTCTGTAGAATTTTGGCGACACTGTTATATTTCTCGTAGTCCTGGAGTATTTCTTGTTTCAGTCCACAGTTATTTAAACCACTGGCTAACCTGTGGGTCAGCATATAGTCACTCATGTCATTTTGGCACTGAGGGCAGTGGAAAGCACAATCTAAAGCCAATTCCTGACACCGATGTACATATGTCTTTGCGGGTTCCATAGGCCCTTGCTGTGCACTAAAAAATTTATCCCACAGAATTGCACGATTTACAGACTTTTGAGTCACTTCTTGGATGGCATCCAATGCCCGATGTAAAGAAAGGGCTTTCCATTCATCGGCCGTATAACAGGCGTCCAATGCCCTTTGCAACTGATCATCGCAGTTCAAACGAATGCTCAGCACAGCATCTTCAGTTGCAACCCTGCCAATTTGGAACCAATCTGTCATTGACCTACGCCACTTCCTAAATGCTCCTTGTGACATTTCGTACGAATATTTGTCGGGCATAATTGCCCTCATACCTGAGGGGGCACCACTGCTCTGTCGCTGCTGCAAGAAAAGGTTTGCCATTGCATTCAGAAGGTCCTCATTCCCACCATTGATGCGGCCATTTGCAGCCCGTCGAAGGGTCCCTCTTCTTGGTGTTGTTGAGTATCTTGCACCCGACATCTTGAAGGCTTCACTGCAATCCTACTCACTGCGCCATGTAGGCAGGTTGGGTATACTCAAACACGAGCAATGTGCAATAGTTATGTATTCACAATTCAATACATGGTGAGCAGCAATTCAATAACAATGTTGGGGGCACGCTTGCTCCAGCGAGACTGCCCCAGATTCAATATCTCCCGCCTTTAATAGATTATGGCGGGAATACAAATAACTTTCAAAGTGCATTATATGTAAACATCCTACAAATACAAATGAAATAACATCTCAGGAGGATAGGAAAATATATTCTAAAATTCATTTCGAAGATAAGTTAAGGCAAATATTTATTTGTCAAACATTTTTTTTCATGCTTATTTAAAAGTAAAAGAAAAAAAGTGAAATAGTTTAAAGATGTCTTGAATAATTATTGTCTGATAAATAATTAAACAAAGTAATTTCAAGAACTGATCACATAATAGACATAATCATATATGACAGTCGTTGAGGAGTTGTTAAAAACTATAATAAGATTTTTGTTGCCAATCCTATCATTATTGCGTGGGTCTAAAATAAAGAAGAACGTTTGCTAAAAAAAAGACATTTGTATCCAAAACAAATTACAAATGTTTTTATATATAATTTACGTCATATTTCAAACATTGCAGCTAAAATGTATGTCATATTTTATACATTGCAGCTATACTGAAGAATAAATAATGTTAATACGGTTGATGGGTGTACTGTTTTTACATATATTTTCTTTTATTAACATTTAACCGTCTAGTTAAAGATGCAAATTATGCTGTCCGAATAATGTGAAAGAAATTGTAATGGAAATATATCACAGGTCCAAGATGCACATACTTCTCACAAATATTACAGTTGAAATACCAAAGCTAGAGAAAAAGACCGGAAAATGAAAATTTCAAAATTTAGGGCAATATCCAAACGATTACGAGAGGGTGTGAAAGAGTCAGAAAAGAAAGAGAGGAAGAAGAAGGATAAGGACAATAGAAAAATAATGCATGCACAAGGATCAGCCATAAAAAAACTAATTCAAGGGGAAAATTTTCTTATAAGAGTAAACAAAGAAAATTATGAGGATTCAAAATTATTGAATAATGGAAACATACCAAAAGTAAAGAAACCGCCCAAAGCATTGTGATGTTGACCTATTTCCTGCGATGGACTCTGAAACGGCGAAATGTTCCTGGATTTATCACTTGCTGTCATAATAGGACAAAACAACTTGACTTCCCAGAGAGTGAGAAGAGGACTTAACAAATATATCCTTTTTTGAAAACTAAGCAACTTTTGGAAATGATTAAAACCGTGATTCACATGCCAGTAAGTGATCGATGAATGACAAATATCAAAAGAACAAATATCTCTAAAAAAATGAGTAGACAAGATACGTGCATACACTGAGGCTCTATTGTGCTCTATAATTAATGACCCACTAAGATACAGACATTCATAGACCTGCAACACAAATACTTCTCGAACCAAGAGCAGTGCGATAAAGCAAAACATGATCTTTCATTAAACGACATAAAATGGAGACACTGTGGATACTGCATAGGGAAGAATTGAAAGTTGTCTACCTAGCAGAATTTAGAAAATTCAAATAAGACTTTGTAGATGTCCTACTAATGGCGTAATCTATCATATAATATACTCTCGAACTCTCTTCGAATATTCTCGAGAATTATGTCTAGTTTAACACGTTGACTGCGATGTGCTCCACATATGGTTCAGAGGGGACTCTCCGAATGAACGATGTGTATCCTATGTAGTACACATGCTAAGAATTATTTATTTTTTTCGAGTATCCAAAATTTAATCAAAATGGGCTTTTTTTTTTACCAAAATATTATTGTAATATATTGGAAATTGATTAAAATAAACTAGAACATTAACTAAACACTTTATTTATTACTGAAAATAATCTTCATATGCTGGTAAAAGGGGCATTTTTTTTTTTTATTCTTTCTTTCTTTCAGTAAAAAAAAAATTGAAAACATTATCATTAGATCAATAAAAATGCTATTCTTTTAACCCTAGATTATCTTTATATAAATTCAAAAGAAAAATAAATCAGTTTGGTAAACATTTTACTTCTGAAAAAATAATAGTGTCCTTTTCTTGGTGAAAAAAAATCCATGTATGATGAAGGAAATCATGTAGTATTTAGAGTGCAATTATAAAATTAACACTTCTTCTGTTTTGCTTCTACATAAGATCAACATTTAAAATACACAAATTTATATTCTTCAAACTGAATGTTTCAAGTTGAAACAACTGAGACAAAAGGAAAGGTTTACCCTCACAATTCTCACAACATGTGTTTACTCTTCGTGCTTTCTTTCGAGCTACACAACTTCCTTCATTTTGTGACAGTATCTCATAACAGGAACGACAACGCCTTCTTGTCTTGACTTTGGGGCCAGTAGCTTCAGTCAGGGAATGTTCAGATCGTGTTCCTTCAATTTGTAAACGCCTTGGACCTGGCTTTATATTTTCTTCTGGTTTTCATGTAAGAAGTGACACTACTATACTCTCCTTGAAATCAGTTATTGAAATAGGTTTGCCAGGAGAATAATATTTGTTGTACAAAGCTCCTGCATTCCCAATGCATGTTCCACTCAACAATTCTACTGCTAATTTACGATACCATTTCAAGGTCCGTCTGAGAGCTGTAGCATAGGATGACATTTGATCCGACATGTCCACACCCTTCTTAGTTTTATTATAAACTAGAACACTCTCTGGTTTCATAATGTCTTTGCCAGTTCGTTTCCTTTTGCCTGATGGTACAAGTTCACCTGAGTGTTCAGGAATAGTTGAAAGAGTTAGCACATTTCTCTTGTCTTTCCAATTATAAACCTTTACTCCATTCTTATTCTGCTGTGACACTACCTCTCCTTTCTTCAGCTTGGCATTTTGAAGGCTTGATGGTATGAATTTTCGGCGCTTTCTTAATGTACCACAGTAATAGGTTTGTTCTTTAAGAAGCTTCTCATCCAGAGGAAGAGATGTATAAAAATGATCAGCAAAAACTGTCACACCTTGATGCAATAAAGAATCACAGAGCTTCAAAACAACTGACTCCGAGTGGGTGAATGATGGCAAGGGTGCAGACTTTCCAGAGTAAACTTGAAAATTCCATGTGTAGGCATTGGGTGCACACAGCTTGTAATTTTCAAACCATATTTATGGGCTTTACCTGGGTTGAACTGTAGAAAGCTCACTCTGCCACGATACGGAATCATCAAAGACGACTCTGTCTCCAGGTGAATATATTGGTGTGCTACTGTTGTTAACACACATCTGGGTTCTCTTCAAATGTCATCTTAAATGTGTTATATATTGGAGTTGGTATGTTACATCTTCAAGTAAAGTCTAAGTAAGTTAACTTTAAAATAGTTTATTCTTTAGGAACAGTGTTAACATCTCCATCACAGGAGTATAGATGGTTTGGTCGGATGACCATTCCGTATGACATCTAAAAATGAACTGGTACAAATATCCAATTTCATACTAAAGTTTACACAGGTATCTCAGCATTTATGGATTTATAGTAAACACAACATTTATACAGGAAGATACTTGTTCCATTCTCACAGACAAGTTCTTTCTCACGGAGCTTGGTTGTGTTTACTCTTCATGAAAAATGTTACATTGCTGAGGTTTGGCAATCGCATCCTGCTTAGAATATGACTATGGCAGTTCTCACACTTCTCTTACTTCCACAATGACCTATAGGTCATGTGTTTTAAACAAGTAATATCTAATATATTACATTAGCTCGGTCAGCTACCTAAATTTTTAAATACGTCAAAATATGTTTACTAGGAGTGTGACTGGATATATATATATATATATTATTTTTGTTTTTTTTAACTTTAGCCATAAGCAAATGAGGA
>NC_090739.1:82968220-82973220 GCF_036898095.1 Palaemon carinicauda
TCTTATTTTGCAAGTCATCAGATAGCACCTCTGCAACTTTTAGTGTCGATGCAAGCGAACTCTCTGTATTAAAAGGAAAATGTCTTCTATGCATTTCTTTTAATGAAACAGCAAACCTTGAAATGGTGCTCTTTAAGCTAGTGATGTCATTCTCTGGGAGAAAAATTGCTTGCATACGCACTTCAACAACAACGTTACTTGATGTAATAAAAATGTCTTCTTGTCTTTCAACTATAGTGCCATATTTAAAATCTATTCTTTTAGTTTTAGAGCTCATCCCACACGAGAAAAATGTCTGAGCGAACAATATCACTCTGGACAATAAAAACTTCATCTTGGAAACCTGTAACGAGAAAAATATATGTAATTACTCCTGTATTAAGAGGATAAACTTTTAACATATAATGTTTACAAAAAGTAAAAAAAATAAAAATCTTTCCCTCACTTCTTTCCCTCTTATTTTAATTTCTTATGTGAGCCAATGGTACGATTCTCTCATCAGTGGGTTGGGATACGTTTTGAACTCTAAACCTATTGGCCGTTAATATTTCCAAAATATTAAATGGGCCTTCAAACTTAGGTGTAAGTTTATAATTGAGTCCTTTACGTACATTTACCTGTATGTATACATTATCACCCATGGTATATGTTTTAGTTGGCTTTGTTATTTTATCACGATTCCTTTTCATTATGATTTGTGATTCTTCTAAATTCTTTCGAAGGATATCAAAACGACTTTTGCTCGCATATATACATTCTTTTAAAGGATTTGATTGATTAGTTGTAGGCGTTAATACATGGAAAGACGTTCTAACTGGGGTACCATACAATGCTTCGTGCGGTGACATTTTAATTGATATATGATATGAATAATTCAGAGTACTCAGTACTGCAGGTATTGCAATATCCCTGTTGGGGTCTGATCCCCCTAGTGTTACTCTTAATATATTTAAAACCTTTCTATTTCCTCTCTACACTAGCTCATTCGGCTCTGGGTGATATATCATGGTATTTATTTTCTTTATGCTATGGAATTCACACAATGAGGTGAGAAAGTGATTATTAAATTCTCCACCCGAGTCTGAGATTATCATATGTGGAATTCCATGTTTACAAATGTAACACTCGTAAAACTTCCTAGCGCATTCAATCGCAGTTTTAGTTTTAAGCGCTATTAGTTCTGTATATCGAGTCAAAGCATCTACAATTACTAAGAGGTGCTTATTTCCTCTGTCTAACTCGTAAAATCCTGTTAATAAATCTAAATGTATCCTTTCAAAGGGTTGATTGGGCACGGGATAAGCCCCAAGGCTGACAGGTGTTTTCGTATGCCCTTTGTTTTCCTGACATGTGCGACAATTAGCTATGTGTTTTTTTATATCTGTAAGCATCGTATGCCAATTAAACAATGATTTGGCTTTCTGTGACATTAATGAGAACCATGCGTGTCCATGTAAGGGATTTGCATGCAACCAATTTAGGACAGTGGAAATAAGTGAGAGTGGTACCACTACCTCGTCGTTAGTTACATGTGGTGTATTGCGGGTTTTCCTTTTCCCGGTCCTACACAGAATATTGTCTTTGATTATATAATTCTGCTGCTTATACTTTATATATTCCTTTTCCTTATGATTGCCTTTCAAAGCATTTACAATTTTTTCTAATTTCTGATCTTTTCTTTGCTCAGTCTGTAATAATTCAGCACTCCAGCCCAAATCTTCTTGTTCAGATATCGTTTTAACAATAGGCATGGATGTTGATATATCTATTAATTCAGCTAAAGGCTCCGTACAAGATGACACGGGGTTGCGTGATAATTCATCAGCAATGATATTTGCTTTCCCAGGTAAATACCCGATTCTCACACCAAAGTCTTGAATGATCAAATGCCACCGAGTTCGTTTGGGGATGTGGCTGAAGCCTTTAAAGTAGTCGGTTAGTGGTTTATGATCAGTAAGAACCTTAACGGGATAACCGTATATTATGAACTTAAAATGCACTAGTGAATTAACTATAGCTAGCCCTTCCTTGTCTATTACTGCATACTTACTTTCGGAAGTTCTCAGTTTTCGAGAATAAAAAGCTATCGGGAAAAATTGTTTTTCATATTGCTGAAGCAATACCCCCCCTACTCCTAAGTCTGAGGCGTCTGTTGCAATGAAGAATTCCTTACCGAAGTCAGGAAATTTTAAGATAGGAGAACTACATAGTTCATCTTTCAAGGTATTAAACGCCTGTTGATGCTGCTCAGACCATATGAAATCTACGCCCTTCTTTGTAAGATCAGTTAAGGGAGCGGCTATTATTGAATAATTGCGTATAAAACACCTGTAATATCCACTACAACCCAGAAATTGCTGTATTCCCTTGACATTAGTAGGTATCGGAAAGTTACGAATAGCTGACACCTTATCATGAACTAATTTAAGACCTTGGCTTGACACCGTAAAACCCAAATAGACTAATTCTGTTTTGAAAAATTCACACTTACTAATCTTTACCCTTAAGTTATGTTGTCTTAGTCTCTGTAGTACTAGTTCTACTTTATGTAGATGTTCTTCTAAGGTGTTGGAAAAGATTACAAGGTCGTCCATATAGGCATGCAATATATCCCCTAACAAGTCTCCAAACACTATGTTAATCATTTTTGTAAATGTTATAGGAGCACAACGTAAACCAAAAGGCATCCATATAAATTCATAATGTCCCCTGGCTGTGCTGAAGGCTGTGTATGGGATACTATTTTCTTCTAATGATATCTGGTGAAAGCCTTTAAGTAAGTCCAAACTGGTAAAATATTTATTCTGATCTAACAAAGATAAAATATCGTCAGTACATGGCACTGGGAATTGATCAGGTATTGTCTCCTTGTTTAGGCGACGGAAGTCTATGCAGATACGCCATGTTCGATCTTTTTTCGGTACAACTATTAATGGAAAATTATAAGGGCTGTTCGATTTCCACATGACTCCTTCTTCTAGCATTTTACCTACTTCATCATTTATTTCATTCTAGAATTTCATAGGGAGTCTGTACGAGGGTACATAGATAATTTTCTGCTTGTCCTTTAACCTTATTTGAAGCTCAATCACATCTGTTTTTCCTAAGGATCCATCCGTAGTGGAAAAAACATCATGATATTCAGTTAAAAGTCCAAAAATTTTCTGCTGAACTTCTTCGTCTTGAATGTCTTTATTGATTTTATTTTTAATAGATTGCAAAAGGGATTCATCCGCAACTGATTGAGCGTGATTAATTTCAGCAATGGTAAGAATACAATGTTTATAAACTTCTACATCCAAGATATGTTGATTTTTATGAATTACTAAAGTGGTATTTAAATGATTACAGACTTCAATATTACATTGTTGATGTGAGCCTACTGTATAAATAGCTTGTGTGACAGACAATCCGTTAGTTTTCAAAGTGTCGGAAAGGATTAATATTTCAGATCCCGGTAATGTTTTCTTTACTTGCACTATTAAATTCGAAGGTACGTTTGGCTCAATAGATTTGCGTGCAAGATGATATTACGGGTGAACGAGAATTCTGTTGGGTCGCGTATATTATTTCTTTATTAGTGAGACAAGTTATTGGTTCTTCAACGTACGTCACTGTTTTATTTGTCGTCTCCTTTTTATCCAAAACTGATTTTAAGGTATTAGAAGACTTATAGAATTTTCCTTTGATATACACGCCGTGCTTGGCAGGGGCTAAGATGATGTTTTGATTGCCCATAGATGGGTATCCTATAATTACAGCTGGATACATATCAATGTTTTGTACAACAACAAATGTATCGGCAAATGTGCGCTTACCGACCTTGAACTGAACATGAGTTACGCCTATTACATTTAATTCATTTTTCCTATACCCAAGAATCTTACTCCGTATTTTTCTATTGGGAAGTTCGAAAACAACAAATGATGTGTCCTCAAATCCATGATATTACGTGGACTACTAAAGTAAAAAAATAATGTAAATGATCTGTGTTCTAAATTTACAGCATATAATGTTGGTCGTAACTCATTTTGGCATATTATTGTATGAATTTGTTGCAAATCTACGGGAACATGCACTGATTTACTTAATTCGGCCGTGTGTTTCATAGGAAAATCTTTTGACTCACAATGATCTGATAAAACATTAAATTTATTATTCAGTAATACTGATGTTGACATAAATGACCTTGACCCAACATCACTCTCTTCCCCACTGGAGTTAATTATGTGGTATTTGCTTTGCTCTGCACATTCTGAAAATTAGTCTGACCTTGAGAGGTCTGGTTTGACGACCCATGATCAGCGTTATTCGAAGGACTGTTTGTTTGTTTCGGATTCTGAACTACATTAACGTTTGGCTGTTTCTTCTTATTGAAATGAGGATTTTTCTTCTTATTTCCATATGGAACTGACTGTGGAATCGACTGTGTATTTCTAGGATTCTGTTGTGTCTTACGCGAGTAGCGCTGACTATATGAATGAGTCGAACTATTATGTATCGAACAAAATCTCGTTCTGCAGTCCGCAATCAAGTGACCTCGACGTTTGCAATTATAACACGTCATTCCCGCAACTTGACTATTATCAACTACATTTACTTGTTGTGGCTTTGTTTCATTTTTTGCAAAAACTTGAGTTAACACGGGATCAAGATCAGGACACTTAGACATGTGTTTCTTTATCTGTTTATATACATCCAATTCCGTACTTGCTGGCGTTAACTTTTTATCAAAACACCGCACTAAAGCTTCAGGCAACATAAGTGTCATACAAGTTAAATACATTAATCGTAAGAAATCTTTCACGGAGATGTTATCTCTAGTAACCCAAGTGAAATTACCTAAAATATCTTGATATTCATTAAGCCTATCGGCTATGAGAGCTGCTCTCTTAACAACATTAAGCCGAGTCATAGTGGCTTGATTAAGTGTATTTCTTAATGTTAAAACTACATCAAAGGCTTCTTCACCCCCATCGACCGCACGTAGCCTAACTTTG
>NC_090739.1:82978220-82998220 GCF_036898095.1 Palaemon carinicauda
TAATTATTGTGTTATTTTAATTACAAAAGAAATGAATCATACACTCCCTCCCATAAGTTACTTATTTATGATGCATAAACTAACAGGGGTTATATGAGCAAATAGATATTACGAGTAGATAGATGAATTCATTAACATCTTACCGAAATTTGAAGATGTGACGTATTAAGATCAAGGGTGATGAATTTATTAAAAATGTTCCGCAACTTAAAGATTTGAGATAATAAGATCAAGGGTGATGAAATACGTTTGTAAATGACAATGCCAATTGACATTATTTACACTGGTTTCAAAAGAACCGGGTAAAAGAATATGTTTAAGAATATTTTCCGTACTTACTTTAGCAGTAACCTTGTTAATTTGGAGAGTCATATTTCCTGGTTTGAGACATATTTGCCAAAATTTTTGAGAGATTTCTGCTATTATTTAAATCCAATGTGTCATTTGAGAAGACGTAATTCGTTTCTAAACCTCGGAGTCTAACTCGGTACCAAGTCTTCCACAGAACCTTGATTTTGAATTAATCTACTTGAGAGCGTAATTAGGTACTCTTTATTCATCTGATTTAATAGTTAATTTGCATATATTTATTGATATCACATGAGGTTGAGAACGGAATATGCAATGGAAAATGAAATATTAATGGAAGGAAAAAAGCATTAATGAAATGGAATAATTTGAATATTTAGGAGCTTTGATCACTAATACTGGGTCTTTAGAATTGGAGTTTAATGAGAGATTGCACAAATAAAATCAGACAATGTCTAGGTTGATTAAATTTGGAAATCAAATTGCCTGAAATTACATATGAAAACAGGCTATAGCCTACAACAATTTAGTGAGATCAGTGTCACAATAGGGACACGAGTCCTGGTATGACAAATTTAGTAGATCTAAGAACAAAGCCCCTAAAACGAATATTAGGAAATAAATTTTAGGACAGCATTGGAAAGGAAACTATCACAGAGATTACTCGAGTGCTATGTGTGGATAATATCATGGTTAGAAATAGATTGAGGTGGTTTGGGCATGCTATCCGCATTCCCCAAGAGAGATTAATTTAGTAAAGTTTTAACTGGGCTCCACAAGGCACTAGAAGAGTTGAAAGTCCCAAGCCTACATGAAATGTGAAGTAGGAGATGATGAATGGAGAAGTATTGATTTAAAAGCCGAAGATAGAGACGTTTGGCGAAATCTAACCGAGCTCCTTTGCGTCAATAGGCGTAGAAGGAGATGACGATGATGATGTTATTGATATATATTCTTATTTCTATTGATGGTTATCAAATCTTGTTATACTTCCTTTCATGCATATATTAATATAATTTTTATTCAAATGCACCTTTTTATTTCAATATAATAGGCTTATTAGACCACTTTTATTGTCACCACCTTTATCATCAACAATACAAATGATATATAGATAAATAACTAAACCTTAGTCGATTATCTACTTAGCCGACAAGAAATTATTCGTCCCAGAAACAGCAACATCATGAATTCAGGTCAATTTTCGCCTTTAATTAAACAATCCTTTTAGAGAATTGAATAGATCCCATATTGATAGAAATGTTAGTGTCACGTCCGCTCAATACAATGTACAAGTTCAAATATAAAGCGAGTTTAAACAAATTATTTTCTGAGTAGTTTCGTTCATTTAAAATTTAAAATTATAAAGAAACACCTTTGTTAGTTAATGACAGCCCCAGTATATATATGTATGTATATGTATATGTATATATATATATATATATATATATATATATATGTGTATATATATATATATATATATATATACATATATATATATATATATATATAGTGTGTATATATATATATATATATATATATATATATACATATATATATATATATATATATATGTGTGTGTGTGTGTGTGTGTGTGTTTGTGTGTGTTTGTGTACGTGTGTGTGTGCGTATGTAATCTCGTATATTATAAAACATTACGGTTAAGCGAACAAAGCATTAAAAAAACTTTAGAAGCATATACTTTTAGAATATAGTATTAGGGAAAATCTGCAGATACAAAGTTTTATATAAGTTGAAAGAAATTCTATTCCGATATAAGGTTTTTCAGAAAATCTAGATCACAATCTATGATAAGATGTATCGCAAATGTGCAACACACATTTATTCCTCACTTTCTATGTGGGGTATCGATGAGAGAGAGAGAGAGAGAGAGAGAGAGAGAGAGAGAGAGAGAGAGAGAGAGAGAGAGAGTATAAAGTTCTGGGTAATAAAACAGCTAATTCATTTAAAGCAGTTCCAACAATATATATGCTTTAGCCAAGAGACAATAGTTATGGACACTAAAAGCGTATATGATAATAATAATAATAATAATAATAATAATAATAATAATAATAATAATAATAATAATAATAATAATAATAATAATAATAATAATAAAATTCCTTTGCACACCGCCAAACATTAAAAAAAACTTTTTTAAACTCTAACACCAAAAAGTAGTTTTGCAGAATTATTAAGGAGAAAGGGGTTCAGACATTTATATTATATAGATACCTCCTTACCTTTCTGCTTTAGTCTTTGGCAAAATACGTAAGTCTCTTTATCCGGTAACTTTTCGACCCTGCCATTTCGCGACCATTGTTACTCACAAATGACGCTCTGGAGCAATGACCAAAACTTTTAGTTGGTCCTTTTTTCCTTCTTCCATTTCTATCCTCTTTCCTTACCGACCAACCATGATCCATTCCGTTTCCAACATCAAATTTTGTGTTTCATCTTTCTATAGATTTTTAGAATTGAATATTTTTTCATGAAAATTATCTATTTCGAATCTATTCATATATTTCTGTGATAGCAGACCTCACCTTTTTCTTTCCTTTCAAGTAATGGAAGTATTCAATTCCGACCACGTGAATAAAATATCACGAGGAAACTTAGATGTAAAGTAATTTTTCGCCTGTATACGCATGGATGTTATATAAAAAATGTTGAAAAACAGTTTGTATTTTCGAGTTGAAAATGTTGTCAATAATATACATTTTTCCATTTGCCGAATTAAAAGTGAAATGTTCAAACGAATTAAAGGTAATCTGGGCATCTTGTCGAAGGACTGACTTTTCAAAACATAGGCCATATTTACAAATATAAAAGATACTATAATTTGATATACATAAGTATGAAAATATTAACGACGATAATATTACAGTTTAAAGAAATCTTGACTCTCAGTGTGTAAGAGAACCAATTCATAACACTAAAAGCATATGGGAAACTTTAGTTAGAAACAGCGAAAGTAAAACTGAAATCAAATTGCCACAATTCACAGGTTGTTCAGAAACCACTGTCATTTTGTCGAAGCCAAATGATACACAAGACCAATATCAGTCCAGATAAAATGCTCCATCTTTAAAAAAAGCGTAGAGGCGACGCTTCGGAATTCAAATGTCAATATTTGATACAACTTCAAAGCATCCTGTAATATTGACTTATTTCCGTGGCACATGGCAAAATTCAAGTATTTTTTTTATATTATCTTTGTATTTATCTTTTATAATCACTTGTTATTATTTCTCTCTCTCTCTCTCTCTCTCTCTCTCTCTCTCTCTCTCTCTCTCTCTCTCTCAACTAGGGTTGTAGATTAGCTAGTAATAATACACACACACATATATATATGTATATATATGTATATATACATATATATATATATATATATATATATATATGTATATATATATATATATATATATATATATTTATGTATATATATTATAATGATTATTATTATTAAATACTAAGCTACAACCATAGTTGGAAAAGCAGGAGGCTATAAGACCAGGCGGACCCAACAGTGAAATAGCCCAGTGAGGAAAGGAAGTAAAGAAAAATAAAATATTTTAAGTATAGTAACAATATTAAAATAAATATTTCCTATAAAAACTATAAAAACTTGAACAAAACAAGCGGAAGAGAAACTAGAGAGAAATGTGTCCGAGTGTACCCTCAAGCAAGAGAACTCTAACCCAAGACAGTCCAAGACCATTGTACAGAGGCTATGGCACTACCCTAGACTAGAGAACAACGGTTTGATTTTAGAGTGTCCTTTTCCTATAAGAGCTTCTTACCATAGCTAGGGAGTCTCCTCTACCCCTACCACGAGGAAAAAAGCCACTGAACAATTACAGTATAGTAGTTAATCCCTTGGGTGAAGAAGAATTGTTTGTCAATCTCAGTGTTGTCAGGTGTATGAGGACAGAGGAGAATCTGTAAAGAATAGGCCAGACTATTCGGTGTCTGTGTAGGCAGAGGGAAAGAACCGTAACCAGAGAGAAGGGTCCTATGTAGTACTGTCTGGCGAGTCAAAGGACCCTATAACTCTCTAGCGGTAGTATCTCAATGGGCAGTTGGTGCCCAAGCCAACCTACTACCTATACACACATATATATATGTATATATATATATATATATATATATATATATATATATATATATATACTATATATAATTCCATGTCTGGCCACCAAAAATATATATTACATGTTATGGCTGGCATGCATGCAACCTCTCGATTTCCGAACTCACTAGTTTGCTTTTGCATTAATCTGTTATATTTGAGTAATACCTGAACGCTGAGAAAATTATATAACTCCCAGGCTGCAATATCTAAAAACACTGAATATCCAAAGGTCTCTTAAGTACACTTAAAACGAAAAGGTAATTATTATTAAGAACTATTCAAAACAACTTCTTACTTTAACATGGATACGTGAGAATGCTGTAACAACCACTGGTGGTCGAAAGAATATACTCTTTACAAAAATAATTATATTTTATAAAAATTACAAAACACTGAAAAGAATTTACATAAAAAAATAAATCACTCGAAATAAGTCTGAATAAAACTTAGACTAAGATGAAAGAAATTATGAAAATCTGAAAATTATATAATTACTCATTTCAATGGAAATTAAATTTCACACAAATATTTAGTCCTGATAAGTATTAAAAATAGTTAAAATTTAACACTCTAAGGCTCGAAGTCATAAAGAATATAATTCACGTATCATACTTGCACAGGGCCACTTACAAAATCTTTAAGAGAATTTTTATGAAGTACTCACCATGTTTACAAAAACCCTACAAACCAAAACTTTGAGATTCTACAATCACTGAACAATTTTTAAAAATACACTGATCTTGTACGAGATGCCTGTGGGAGAGGTAGAGGGTCGATGGCTTATGACTTAAAGTGGGATTCTCAATCTGTTGCTATGCATCTCTGCGGGCACATATATATGAACTTAGTAACTTCAAGGTGAGAGATCTAGAAGCTTGGGGGCTGGCTCAGCGACATGAGAGTTACCAATTATCACGTATCGTACAGAAGAATTAACCTCTCCTCCAAGTCAACCCTCTCTCAACAGCTTCGCCTACCCCCGTTCTCGGAAGAAAAAAAAAAGTTAACCCTAACGCTTGGGTTTTCAAGCACCGTCCAAAACCCCTGCCAAATATAAGAATTGTTAATTTTCTCACGAAATAATGCAATACCTTATGAGAACATAAAAATAATTTCATAAACCCTCATTCATATAGCACTTTTAAACAGTTTACGTAAGATTTCGTAACAATATATGTGCAATAAAAAACTAGTTCTTGAAATGATTGTATATTTATACATACTGAAAATGAAATTACGTAATTTTCATTTAAAAATTATACCTTCATGAGAGGAATTCACCTTATGAGCTGGTTATGCACCTCTCGAATATACTTATGAAATACATAAATAAATTATCTACTATACACTAGATCAGCTTTGTACACACACATATATATATATATATATATATATATATATATAGTTATATATTTTCATATACAAATATATTTATATGTACTGTTTATATATATATATATATATATATATATATCTATACATATTATATATATATATATATATATATATATATATATATATAGTTATAGTTATATATGTTTATATACAAATATATTTATATATATATATATATATATATATATATATACTTATTTATATATATATATATATATTATATATATATATATAAATATATATATATATATATCATTATCTCCTCCTACACTTATTGACGCAAAGGGCCTCGGTTAGATTTTGCCTGTCGTCTCTGTCTTGAGCTTTCTATTCGATACTTCTCCATTTATCATCTCCTACTCCACGCTTTTTAGTCCAAAGCCATGTAGGCCTGGGTCATCCAATTCTTCTAGGGCCTTATGGAGCTCAGTTAAACGTTTAGTGAACTAATCTCTCTTGGTGAGTACGAAGAGCTCGCCCAAATCATCTCCATCTACCACTCGTCATGATCTCATCTGCATATGGTACTCGAGTAATCTCTCTTATAGTTTCATTTATAATCCTGTCCAGCCATTTAACTCGCAATATCCTCCTCAGGGCTTTATTCTTAAATCTACTAAATCTATTGGAGATTGTTTCATTGTTATATCCTTACTCACGTCCAAAGAGGAACACCGATCTCACTATACTAATATATAGTCTGATTTTTATTTGAAGTTTTAGGCGATTTGATTTCCAAATTTTACTTAACCTAGTCATTATCTGATTTACTTATTTCAGTTTTTCACTAAACTGTAATTATAAAGACCCTGTATTGGAGATCATTGTTCCTAAGTATTTAAATGATTATATCTTATATATATATATATATATATATATATATATTTATATTTATGTATATATATATATATATATGTATATATATATATATATATATATATATATTGGGCTCAGGCCATGTTGTCCTGATGGAAGTTCCTTTAAAGTAGCTTCCTAGGTTATATTTGACTACAGTGATATATCCCAGAGAATTTTACCTTAAGGTATCCAGAATTCTAACTCCTAGTGCGAATATCCCTGGCTTTCGCCTTTAGGGATATCGCATAATATCAGAGGACGTACTCTCAACACGGCACATAGCTATCTTCACCCCGAATAGCATTTTCGCTTCGAGAGGGGAAAGTGACAAGAGTCAGAGGAGAGCTGTTATTAAGGCACGCTTGACTCCTACTGTTGAGTACCTGTATGACGTCACGACTGGGCGCTATCTTGTTATTCTTTTATTCGTAGCGGCTTTGCTCGGTTTTTTCCCAGTGCTCTCACGCTACTTTTGGATTTATCTCTCGCTATGATGTTTTCTCCATCCTCATCTGCCTCTGGGAAGTTGGGTATTATCTTTACTTTGTATAAATGTAAGCTCTTGCCAGTTTTTTACTTGATTCAAGGTTCAATTAACGTAACAAGAGCTATTGCCTAACCGGAGGCGTCATGGACGCTATCGTTTGCTATGCATGAGTCATTTAGTTAGTCAGATCGACCTTCCCGGTGTTATTAGCTTCAATAAATTCAGCTATTTAACCTTCATTGCTAGGAAATTTTATATTATGCCGATAGTATTCGTGGGTTCGGCGATTTAGGTAACCGATCCTCGCTTACGTTAGGCTTCCTAGCCTAGGTGTTTTGCTTTTATTACTTTCATGCATGATATAATAGTTTTTCCTAGTGTGGTAATTTTATTGAAGCTTTAGGCAATATTTTATACATGTAAGATATTTACTGCATAAATTTTCCTCTTCCAAAGATAGTATACGAGAGAGTTTCGGTGATTTAGGTAATCGATGCTCACTGCCTCTAGACTACTAGCCTAGGGGCTTTAGTATACTTTCATACACATCCTCGATTGCTTTTGTATCACGTTATTCAAGTGGAGACTGATACCTCCTAGTCTTTTATAGATTGATATTAATCTCCTTCGGAGATTTAAGAGCAATCTCTTCTCCCTCTGAGTTAGCCTAGGCTGAACCCTAGTCGGCTTTACCTCAAAGTGATTTTGAGTAAGACTAAGCTAGGGTGCTTCTCTCCTTTCCCTGTAACCGCAGATGCAGGTTTTTGGGTTTAGTCAGAACCTCACAGTATTCCGTCTGTGGCTAGTAGCTGACTAGCAAGGTGAATGGAATTCCTTGGCTAGGTTAGGCTACCGACGCAGGAGGCTAGACCTCCCTAGGCCACACCTGAAGGCATTATATGATATGATGCCTTCTCCCTGTGGCTTAGCAGACAGTCATGTGCCGGCAGAACCTAAGCTGAAGAATAGATTTCTTTTATTGCTTGGGAGACACCGACACTAGACTCTATTTCCTTTCTGTCTAGAGATAGCGGCGATGGTGCTGCCAATCTCTTTTCTGTATTGGACTAACCCTGGGCTAGGGAATAGAATTCTCAGGCCACTTGGGATAGTTCTAATACTGGAACAGAGTCTCGTTAGGTGAGATAGGAGAGGCTTTACTGCTGGCTCCTCCCACACCCTACAAGACCCTCACCCCTCCCCTCTCTGTCCTTTAGTGATGGCCTAGCCATCACATACTTTTGGCCATCATCCTACAATCGACCTTAGTGCCGGTAGGTTGTGGGACTGGCTCGGGTTTTCTGTCTGTTGCTCGGCTGTGTCGGCTGCCGGCAGAGGCCCCAACCCCCTGTTGAGTGTTCTTTAGTCCTCTCTTGGTCTTCCATCCATAACCCTGCCGGCGACCCACCGGCTATCGGCCGTCAATTATACTAACTGCCGGCAGCCGGACGGACGGCCAACTGCCGATATGCTACCTAACCGCCGGCTGACAGAGGCCGCCGACTGGCGGCGACCTCTCGGCGGCTGGCAACCCACCATTAGCCGGCGTTCTGCCACCCATTACCCCTAGAAGGCAGTACACCTTCTGACTTGTACCCAGGTGCTAGCCTGCCGGCATATGCCGGTGGATACTACAGTATATGACTATACAGTAGACAGTATAATTGCAATCTAGATCATACTGCAATCAGAAAACTACAGTATAGATTATACGGTAGCCCATAATTTTCTAACATACACTGTGTTTTCATGGGCAGCCTATTGTGAGACCACTTAATACAAAAAAAGTGAGTTCTTTCTTTAATATATTAGCGATCACTAAATTCAATCCCCAACATTAAAATCCGGAAGAGAGTGTTAAGTTACACTTTTATATATCCTGTTTGGAAAGAGATCTTCCAACGGTTTTCTTTCATTAGAAATACCCTTGATTTTAATTTTGAGGGAGGTCACAGCAATTGGCTGGACAGGAAACACACGTATGTGTCTTTCCTTCTTCCTTTCTAGCTTACCTATCCTAAGCTATGTATACATAACAATATTGTATATTTAATATTGTGAGATAATTCACCGAATACTCATTTTATTTTCGTCTCTTTACAGGAGGACCATCCCAAGTGAGGGAACCATTTTTGCAAAGTCTGCAGCAAGAACTTCTGCGGCCATGTACTGTGCAGGACGCACGTGCGCTGTGCAGCGACGAGGGGAGCTCTGAAGTATTGGGAACCCAAGGTATGTGATGTTTGCTCCAACTTAGTTACTGAGGCTTTTGATGACCAAAAGACAACTGAGTCAAAGGATGCAGCAAGAGAGAAGCTACGAAAATGGGTCAGGGGTTTTCAGAAGAACACCACCAGATGCAGTAACCCCGCAACCTCAACCAGAGATCCCCCTCGTTCAGATTCCGATAGAATCTGATGTATCCGATGCCATGAAGGACATCCACCTAGAAGACAAGATGTCAGAAGTGTCAGAAGGCTCTGAAAGGAGTCTTCTTGCTGAAGATCAGGAGGAGGAGTCATTGATGGCTCCCGAGACCGACGAAGAAGGAACCGAGATAGTTTCGGTTTCATCAGCTCCGATCGCAGAGCCTGTCCTCTCGATCTCCTCTGCTCCCCAACTGGCCGACATGAGTCAGACTCCGACGTCGATTCTCACTATGGTCCAAGACCTGAAGAAGCAGTCCTCTGAAATAGAAATTGCGTTAAGGTTGGAAATGCACCAACTCGCAGCTTCCCGTGCAGCTCCAAAGAAGCTGAACATAAAGGATCTTTACCCTTTCTCGGCCGTTAACCCATGGAGGCATGCTTAGCACATGCCCATGTCAGGGGGAAACATCTTCATCTCGACAAGCTGGGCACAGTTCTTGTCGAAGATATGGAATATTGGCCCAGCCTAGGGGCCTACTCAGACTGCTATGTTCGTCTTAGGATGGAACCACCCTCGAAAGAGGAGACAGAGCCGAAGGAGGTCATAATCCTTGACCTCCCCAAAGCTCAGGCCTTGCTGTCCAGCAGACTGAAGGAGAGGGACTTTACTAATTCTAAAGTGCCGGCTCTGAGTAAGAAGCACCCTTCCTTCATTGCTTCTTCTTCCCGAGCCTTCCCCTTTATGGAAAAAGGGGTACAAGGCAGCCTGAAGGCAATCGAGGCAAGGAAACCATGTCCCACACTCGAGGATTGTTGGCCGTTCTCCCTCGCCCCTACCATCGGACGAAACAGATTGGAAGGATGTGCATCATACTTTCTCAGTCGGGAAGTTGGAGGCCGACATTGCTGGACGTCAGTTCGGCGAAGACCTCCCTAAGTTGTCAGACTTTCACCTGTGCCGGGAGCAGGAAACGAAAGAAAGACTTGCCACCTCAATGTCTCTTCAAACCGGACTGGAGACGATGACAAGCGTCTCCCCATCCCCAGACATGTACATGGTCTTTGCCAAGGCTCACCTGGCAACAGTGACCAAGGACTTATACAACTTTATCAAAGCCAGAAGGGCTTGTAGAGAGTTCGTGTTCGCCTCGGCTGCAGTGAGGCACGAACCAAAGAAGCTGATATCATCCAGCATCTGGGGTAAGGACCTCTTTCCAAGTGAAGTGGTTAAGGAGATCGTCGACAAAGCTGCCATGGAGAATAGAAATCTTCTCCAAAGTGGGGCTTGTTGATGAAGAGCAAATCTTCCCAGGATGAGGGTCCCCAACCCAAGAGGAAGACTAAGAGGCCAAGAGCGCACACTCGCCCACCTAGACAATAGCAACACCTTCCTGCGGCCACGGTGCCCCAGGCGGTGGCACACCACCCACCACATACCAATTGGTACCACAGCAGCTGGCAACACAGTCGCCTGTCCTTTACCCCGGCCTTCGAAAGGCAATCCACTACCTTTCGGCCGAAATATAGAGGCTCTTCTCGAGGCTCCTCTAGACGCCCCTCAAGAGGCAAAGGCAACAGGGGTGGACGTGGCCAAGAAGGCAAGCCCTCCGGTCAGTACTCCAAGTGAGATGCTTCCGGTAGGAGGGAGACTATTCTCCTTCCGGGATTGTTGGACCTTCGATCCTGGGCCCACAGCCTGATAAAAAACGGACTAGGTTGGGAGCTGGAACAAAACTCCACCAACTTTCCCTCAATTCTTCCAACACTCAACCCCCATTCTGGAAGAATATGTCCAAGAACTCTTAGACAAGAGAGTAATAAGAAGGGCAAAGTCAGTCAAGTTCCAAGGAAGGCCGTTTTGTGTTCCAAAGAAGGACCCGGACAAACTCAGAGTCATTCTGGACTTGTCACCACTCAACAAGTTCATAGTGAACCACAAGTTCAGGATGCTCACCCTTGAACACATAAGGACCCTACTGCCCAAACAGGCATACACAGTCTCCATAGACATGGCAGACGGATATTGGCATATCCCAATCAATTGACAAGTTTCCTCCTACCTGGGATTCAAGCTGCAAAAGAGACAATATGTCTTCAGAGCTATGCCCTTCGGACTAAACATAGCCCCAAGGATCTTCATGAAGCTTACAAACGCAGACATTCATCAACTTCGCCTAAAAGGAGTTCAGGTAATAGCCTACCTGGACGATTGGCTGGTTGTGGGCAGCATCCGAAGCAGAATGCATGCAAGCCTCCAAGAAAGTGATCCAGTTCCTGGAACATCTGGGATTCAAGATCAACATGGAAAAGTCTCGACTATCTCCAGCTCAAAAGTTTCAATGGCTCGGAGTTCATTGAAACTTACAGTCGCACTGCCTCTCCCTTCCATCAAAGAAGAGGAGAGAGATAGCAGGATCTGTCAAGAGACTTCTAAAATCGGCTCGGATATCAAGACGATAACAGGAGAGAGTACTGGGCTCCCTCCAGTTCGCCTCAGGGACAGATCCAATGCTGAGGGCACCAATTAAAAGATGCATCAGGAGTCTGGAGAAGATACGCATCAAACGCTCGAAGAGATCTAACAAGACTAATACCAACCCATCTGCAATCACTTCTCAAAGCCATGGTCGGAGGCCAAGCACCTAAAGAAATCGGTGCCCTTACAACTACCTCCACCCTCAGTCATCGTTCATACGGATGCCTCAAAGGAAGGATGGGGAGGCCACTCTCACCAACAGAAAGTCCAAGGGACTGGTCCTCCCTCTTCAAGACCTTCCACATGAACATTGTGGAAGCCATGGAAGTTTTTCTATCTTTGAAGAAACTGAAGCTTCGCTGCTCAATTCACATCAGACTGGTCCTGAACAGCGAAGTGATAATGGGATGTCTAAACCGACAAGGTTCGAGATCGCCCCAAATCAACCAAGTGATGTTGGCCATTTTCCGTCTGGCGGAAAAGAAGAGATGGCACTTATCAGCAGTTCACCTTCAAGGGTTCCGCAATGTGACGGCGAACGCTCTATCCAGGTTTACCCCCGATAGAGTCAGAATGGTCCATAGACGCAGGATCATTCTCCTTCATCTTACGCAAAGTCCCAGGACTGCAGATAGACCTCTTCACGACGAGCGACAACAAAAAGCTACCTCGATATGTAGCCATGTACGAGGACCCTCTAGCGGACGCAGTGGACGCAATGTCCCTAGATTGGAACAGATGGTCCAGAATTTAACTGTTCCCTCCAACCAACCTCCTGTTAAAGGTCCTCAAGAAACTGAGATCCTTTCGGGGAACAGCAGTGATAGTGGCTCACAAGTGGCCCCAACAGCATTTGGTTCCCTCTAATAAAGGAACTGGGACTGAAGCCGGTCCCGTTGCGGGATCCAGTTCTGACGCAACAAGTGCAGAAGTCGATTGTCTTCGCTTCAACACAGAAAACCCGAAACCTTCATCTCATGATTCTCTCTCCTTAGCAGTCAAGAAAAGGTTGGGGATTTCGAAAGAGAGTATAAAACTTTTTAGAAGAATATAAGTATAAATCTACTAGAAGACAATACGAGTCATCCTGGAAGAAATGGGTTGCCTTTGTCAAGACAAAGAAACTAAAAGAAATCTCGACAGATTTCTGTTTGTCATTCTTTATTCATCTCCATGAACAAGGTTTAGCAGCCAACACAATTTCTACGTGTAAATCTGCCTTGACTAGACCCTTGCTGTATGCCTTCCAGGTGGACTTCTCTAACAAAATCTTCAATAAGATCCCTGAGGCCTGCGCTAGGCTTAGGCCTGCAGCACCTCCGAGGCCCTTTCCTGGCCCTTAGATAAGGTTCTTCATTTAGCTTCAACCCTGAACAATGAAGATTGCTCTCTAAAAGATTTGACCCAAAAAGTTATATTCTTGTTTGCACTAGCCTCAGGAGCCAGAGTTAGGGAAATAGTGGCCCTTTCGAGGGATGAGAGCCATATTCAGTTCACAGAGAGTGGAGAATTGAATATCTTTCCTGACCCAGCGTTTTTCGCTAAAAATGAGCTACCCACCAAAATGTGGGGTCCCTGGAGAATCTGCCCACTGAAAGAAGATGCGTCTCTATTTCCAGTAGAGTGCCTAAAGGTCCTATCTTCGTAGAACTTCAGAATTTAGGGGAGGACAGCTTTTTAGGGGAGAAACCTCAGGTTCGACATTGTCTTTGACACAATTAAGGGCGAAGATCACCTATTTTCATTCGCAGAGCGGATCCAGACAGTACACCCGCAGGTCATGATCCAAGAAAGACTGCTTCGTCTCTGAACTTCTTCCAAAATATGAATTTTGAAAGTTTTCGCTCATATACTGGATGGAAGTCATCCAGGGTTTTCTTTAAACACTACGCGAAGCAAGTGCAGGAGATCAAGCGCTTCGTGGTGGCGGCAGGTAGTGTGCTAAAACCTGCCGCTTGAAAAGTGCGAGGAACAGTGCACTAATCAGGACTTTTAGTGATGGGTGTACATGATCTCTCTCTACGGAGTGACATATTAAGTGAAGTGCCACCGTAGTGACACTATGGACTGTTCCAAGTATAAAGGTGAGAAGAAGCATAACAGACTTACACATGTGCCATGCGTATAGCTACGCAAGTGTTTATAGACTGTAATAACAGAAATAAGAAATAGGAAAATGTTACAATATTTCCTTTCTAAAGTGATTTTTGCGTTTCTTTTCTGATGAAACAAGTATTTCTGATATTGCCCTGTTATTTATACTTTCAATTATAGTTACAAATTTCGCTTTATATTGTATTATAAAATACACATTGACTTCATGCTTTATTGATTATCAATAAATGTATAATTGAATTTTGTGTCTTTTTTTCGCCCTAAAATTCTGAATAAATAAAACGTGTCTGAGCATTTATATACAACCTTTCAACTTGTAAATATATTCTGAACATATACAATATTTGTTCTAAAGGTAACAAACCTTCTCCTTGTGTGTATATATCAGGTTTTTATACCTTGATTGTATTACTGACTTATACAATTGTTCTACATGGATTCAAACCTGTCTATCTTGCATGCAGCTCACCAAGTAGACCGGGGAGATGTCAGTAGTCAATACATACATTTGTTCCTTTCAGAATACAAACTCTGCTTTAAAACGGTATATGATGAGACCAATATACCTGTTTGTTGGCTAGATTGTTCATACGAATGTACAATCCTCAGACTTTTCCCAGAGTCTGCCATGACTCTTCCCTATAGGGGACAGGAAGCACTAACAGAGTTCATGATTAGTTGAAATGGTGTATAACGGTAACACCATGTGTCTTTAGGTCTAAATGACCAGGGAAAATTTATCTCGCAGTTCTAGGCACTAATGGGAAGTCTACAAATACATTAATGCTCTGGTAAACTTCCATCAAGATGACATGGCCTGAGCCCAAACAATGGATTTCGAGTGAAGCGAAAAATCTATTTTTGGGTGAGGTAGCCATGTCGTCCTGATGGACCCACCCCCCTTTTATAAAAGGCTGAAAGAATCCCTCCCGAAATTTCTGTATCTGTAGCACCTCGCTAACGCTACAAGGAATAACAAGATGGCGCCCGGTCATGACGTCATACAGGTACTCAACAGTAAGAGTCGAGCGCGCCTTAATAACGACTCTCCTCCGATTCTTGCCACTTTCCCCTCTCGAAGCGAAAACGCTATTCGGGATGAAGATAGCTATGTGGTGTGTCAAGAATACGTCCTCTGATATTATGCGATATCCCTAATACAATGGTTGGATTTCATAGCGTCTCTTCCTTAGAAAAAGTTACTTTCCAGGGCTAAAGAGACTCTTCTTCCTCTACACACGTGAAGATAGATACCCACTATAGGCAGAGTGGGAGTGGAGGGTGAACAGTGTTGTCAAATGCATTTGGAAAAATTAAAATTTGTCAGAATATTCAGAGTTTGAGTAAGCAAAGAAAAGATCCGTAAATTCAGGATGAATCAGTATCAAATTTTCTGGAATTTCCTGGAAAGATTTTACGATTCTTTATCGGTAATATTTCAATGATTGGCTACAGAAAGAAATTTCTCATAATTCTCAGAAGGACTGAGTAATTATTCATCAAAAAATTCCTACCAGGGAAGTGCTCGGGCCACAAGGAAGGGAGAATAGTCTTTGTACTTATATAAGAGCCCCTAGGATCGTTATAAAAAAAGCGAAATGATAATCAAGTTCATTAACTGTTATTATAGGATTGATGAATTTGAAAGCAAACATGCTTATAACTTAAAATCTATTAATTTGCTCATACATTAAATTATAGTAATAAATAAAGCATGTTATAAATACATTCATAGCCATCGTAGGGAGAATGTAAATATTTCTATAAATACAACACAGGATATCTATGTACATAAATAATATTGTTATCTCGTACACGTCCCGTATCTGCCATGCTATACTAATCTGGACGATACGCAAATCCTTTCAAGTTCAACGCTGTTTGTTTCACAACTGATATTCAATAACTTTCATCCTTCGCTTACTACACCTTATATTTTATTAAATCTCACCAGAATAACTTGATTACCAACTGCATTCATGTTTGCCATTTCTTTTTCTGTTAACTTTGCATCAATATTACATTTCTATTTTATATAAGAATTCGTGCGGTTTTATAACTGCGCGTTTATTAGCTATACTTTTGGATCCCAGATGTTCTACTTTGTATATTTATTTCAACGCAATTCATTTTACCTCTATTTGAAAAACTCTGACTTTTATGGGAAATACCATTTATAAAATGTTATAATATAATAATGCGAATCAAGTATAAAAGATAATTTCATCAATGTAAGAAGGCTGTATCTCTTTTAAACTTTGTCATTGAAGTTTTTAAGAACATGAGGTAACTGATTCAAAGCAGAGATTACCATAGGAGCATGGAATAAACATATTGCAAAAAAAAAAATTAAATAAATTAATTAATTAATAAATAAATGAATGGATAAATAAGTGGAAACCCTTTGAAAATATGGGTAGAAGGTTTTTGAAATCTATTTGCTGTTTCCTATATAGGCCCTTGTTGTTTTGAAGTCTTTTCTTGACAGACAGAAGTCTTCGTAAAAAAGGGATAATATGACTGGTTTAGTCTTAAATGGAAAAAAAATATATTTAAATTTTGGGAATAAGAGGGAAATATGTAAGGCATTTACTCCGAAAGCATAAAACTTGTATAATTTGAAGACCAGAATTTTATGATCGAGGACAGTTTCTTGTTATATCTGACAATAAATAACATAAATTAGATGGTTATTTATAATATTACTCTCACTTATCCAGCAAAACTGTCATTAACTTCCTTGAACATGGATACTAGTGTACCATTCAACACCTGTTCATTAATATCACTATAAAAGAACTTTTACATTTCTCTCTCTCTCTCTCTCTCTCTCTCTCTCTCTCTCTCTCTCTCTCTCTCTCTCTCCTCTCTCTCTCTCTCTCTCTCCATTTATTCTTCTATTCTTAATAATCCAAGAATTTTTGATTCGATAAAAAAGTCTGCTAACTATCGTGCTTTTTCCTGTCCTTGTCTCAATTCTCTAATTATTATTTCCAGTGTCCTACCCTTCTCACTTCATCTCTCAAGTGGACCATCTGGTTAATCTAAAACCAATCCATGACCGGTGACATTTGCTTACTTTTATTCAAGATAAATCACTCTTTATATAAGCGTACTTAATACAGTTAAATAGCAGGTCATATTCTTTATAGCATTTGTTTTTTTTTTATCTCTGTACCTTTGCTGACTCTAAATTTCCCATTCATCTAGAAATGGAACTGACACTAGCCTGTGGTAACATAGTCATCTGAAGACTGGGCCTCAATTTTTGTTGTTGAAATGGGATTTTTAATTTATGCTGTTGAAATGGGATTTTTTTTTTTTTTTTTTTTTTTTTTACCAATGGCATAACATTTAATATTCTTCAGGAAAGACAAGATTTTTGTCAATCTTTATCTTTCTTATAAATGAGCAAATAGTTTCAGTATCATGGAAGGTTAACTTTTTGAAATTTGTACAACAAAATATTTCTCCCTAAAAGGATTGCTGTAGAAGTGAAGATGTCATATATATATATAAAAAAAAAAAAAAAAAATCATTACATTTTGAATTCCATAAATCAATTTTAAAAATATGGGTTTAGATCATGAAACTCAATAATTGAGTATTTTCTTAAGCATATACACAAAATCATTTTATCAGTCATTTCTTTAATCGAGCATATTTCATTCATTGATATTCTCAACTTTTTAGAAAGCTCTCCATGTACTTTTTATGCATTATATTAAGAACCATACATTGAACTGTAAGCCTCTTCCATTCATACAGCAGGCTATTCTTTAATTGTTTTTTCTTTTCTTTTTTTAAATAAAAGAGAAAATACTAACTATAACAGAGGAAAACGAACGACCAATCTGTGCTGCTAACATTATTTCCTCTCTCCTGATATGCCTTCTTCTGTGGCTGATTTTCTCTTTCCTAAAAGGCTTAAACCTTTATATAGAAGGAAATGCCATGCATATTACTTTCTTGATTATTATATTTCCTGAGAAGTATTTCAAAATCTAAACATTAGATAACCCAGGTATTTTCAATGAGAATTTCCGTAAAAGGAACGAGGTCAAAGATAAACCACTTTTGAGAGCGAATATCATAAGTAATAATAATAAAAGACTGATGATAATTAAAATAATACAGATGACAAGAAAAATTCCTTCAAACTTCTCATGAGGAATAGAAAATACGATGCAGCTTTTTCCGGAAGCAAATTTCGTAAGTCACGCGGCTTGCATACAAAACGAAGCTTTCCCGGCAGCTAAACAGCAGCGAAGAACGGCTGCATTTGGAGTTTAGAATCACGAAGTCGCATTTCCCGTTGCAGAAGGAAACACAACACGACGAGAAAGAGGGAGATTTATCAAAGGTGCCTCACAAGTGGCATTGCAAATGCAGTAAATAGTGATTGATTGGATTATGTTGTTACTAATACACCTTTTCGATATCCTTATATATATTCGTTATAATTATGGATTAACTCATATTTCCCAAGCATCTAAAACGGAGTATCATCAAAATATATAGAAAAAATGCTATTAAACTGTAACGATGTTTGATAATATTTGGCGTCGAAATGATATTCGCATTTAGATTCTTTTTACCTTAGAGACATTCGTTCTATCAATTTTCATCTTTGTAATGTTCCAAAGCCTCTGTTTTTCGGTGTTATTTTGCTTAATGGCAAACAATTTTTTTTGGTCCTTTGGGTCCTTGGGGGTTGGGTTGGGGGTGTGATCGTCATTTAATGTAGTAATGCATTCAGACAAACAAATATATTCACAGACATGCACACACATACACACAGTCAAACAAACACACACATACATATATGCAAATATATATATATATATATATATATATATATATATATATATATATATATATATATATATATATATATATATATATGTATATGTGTGTGTGTGTGTGTATGCATATATATATATATATATATATATATATATATATATATATATATATATATATATATACATATACATAATGTTATTTGGTTTTATTTTATTATTATGCTTTGTGTTATGAAATATGTTTTAGTACATGTGTATTAGCTTTTATTTGTTTCCATAGGCAATAGGTTGGCTAGGGCACCAATCCCCCGTTGAGATACTATCGCCAGAGAGTTATTGTGTCCTTCGACTAGCCAGATGGTACTACAATGATTCCCCCTCTCTAGTTATGGCTAATTTCTCCTTTGCCTATTCTTTCCACATTTTTCTCTCTCCTCATACACCTGACAACACCGAGATTACCAAACAATTCTTCTTCTCTCAAAGAGTCAACTACTGCACTGTATTTGTTCAGTGTCTACTCCGCTCTTGGGAAAGGATAGAAAAGACTCTATAACTACGATAAGCAGCTCTTCTAGGAAAAGGACCACTCCGAAATCTAACAGTTGTTCCCTAGTTTTGGGTAATGCCATAGCCTCTTTACCATAGGAGCAGAGTTCTCTTGTATGAGGGTTCACTCAGGCATAGTATTCTTACTTATTTCTCTTTATGCTTTTTAGAAGTTTTATAGTTTATATATGAAAGATTTATTTCAAAGTGGTTACTGTCTTTGAAATATTTTTGATTTTTCATTTCAATCCTTGTAGTTTATTTATTTCTTTATTATCTTCACTCACTGGGGTATTTTTTTCCCTGTAGGAGACCGTTGGACTTATAACATCTAACTTTTCCAACTAGTCTTTGAGCTTGGCTGATATTTGTTTACAAGAGCACGCTCTCCGTTTAGTCCAAAATTTGGCATCCCTGCAGCTCTCCTCTTTTAGTACAGTAATTGTGAGGTTCCTTAAATGCTGGGAGAGCAAAAAATAGCAAAAGTTCCGAGAGGGTG
>NC_090739.1:83010720-83033220 GCF_036898095.1 Palaemon carinicauda
GTATTTCAGTAATATACAAGAGACCGTAATTTTACCCTACTTAGTTATTATCACGGTCTAGGTATAGTGTCTCAACCGCGGTTATCTTTTACGAGTTAATGACCGTAATATCACTTTTTTTATGTCAATATATCCGTTTTTAAAACGGTAAATGCCTGAAAATATTTATTCCAGGATTTTTACCGTTATGTGCCAAGAAAGCATGGTATGTCTATGTAGGATATCCTGATCACGAATACCTAAATGCTTGAAATTTAGATGTAAACATTATTTATCCGCATAAGATGTTGTATGTCCAGAATGTATGAAAATGAACAGGAAGTAAGATTGCAACGAAAGCGAGAAAATGCACATGTTGAAAACACTATAATACAAATAATTTCAGAAATAAAAAGATGGGAAAACTATCCATGAAAAAAGACAATTAAATAAAGGGCTGCCTGTTTAATAATAAATCTGTAAAGTAAAAACTATTGAATTATAAGAACATGTGCAAATCATGGCATTGATATATCATTACTTAGAGAAATTTGGGTAAGTTATGACCTGAAAGATAAAAGCAAAATAAACAGACACAAAATAATAACCCGAAAGATAAAGGTTAAACTTAAAAAGACAAAATAAGAAATGCGTAAGAGCTATTTTTTTTCCATACAAATAAAAAAGTGATAGAATCTTAGGTAATAAATTCTTAACATGTCAACTTAAAGACTTCCTTCAGTGAAAAGAACTGAGTGTTATATAGGTCACCAAATACAAATAATATAACATTTCCTGAGGATAGAAAAATATATTCTAAAATACCTTTCGAGGATAAGATAAGACAAATATTTCTTTGTCAAACATTTATTTATCGCTGGTTAGAAATGAAAGAGAAAAGCCCAATAGTTTATAGATGTCTTGAATAATTATTGTCTGATAAATATCCAAGCAAACTAATTTCAAGAACTGATCACATAATAGGCTTCATCATATATGACAGACGTTAAGGAGTTATTAAACATTTTAATGAGATTATTGTTGCCAAACCTTTCATTGTAGCATGGGTCTGAAATGAAAAGAAAAAATATTACGTTTGCTGAAAAGGATATTTATACCCGTAACTTATTTTAAATGTTTTAATATATAATGTACGTTCCATTTTAAACATTGCAGCTATAAGAAGAATAAATAATTTTAATGCGATTGGATGCGTTTAATTCTTTTATATATTTGTTTCTTTTATTAACATTTAACCGTCTAGTAAAAGATGCAATTTATCCTGGCCGACTAATGGGAAAGAAATTGAAATGAAAATATGTCACAGGTCAGCTTGTAGCGGCGGAGATAAACATACCTCTCACAAGTATTATCGTTGAAATACCATAAGCTATGTGGGAAAAAAAACGGAAAATTAAAACTTCAAAATGTAAGGCAATATCCAAACGATTAAGAAAGTGGGTGAATGCGTCAGACAAAAAAGAGAGAAAGAAGGACAATAACAAAAACAATACTTGCAGTAGAATCAGCCATGAGAAAGCTAATTCTATTGGAATTTTTTGGACAAGAGCAAAAAAAGAAAACAACCTTCCCCTATAGGAATTATGATCAATTGAATTATGAAAAAAAAATATAAGATTGTATCAAACCTTGGAAAAATTATATGACCGTTCTTTTCTAAAACTACAAACTAAACAGAAAAAGTATGAGCATTCAAAATGATTGAATAATGGAAACCTACAGTAAGTAAAGAAGCCACCCAAAATAGTGTGATGTTGACCTATTTCCCGTGATGGGCAATGAAACGGCGAAATGTTTTTAAATTTATCATTTGTTGCCATAAAATAACGAAACAACTTTACTTCCCCGATATTGAGAAGAGGACATAAAATATATCATTCTTGAAAGTTAAGCAATCTTTAGAATAAAGTCCTCAGTTACATCGGAAATGATTGAAACAGTGGTTCATATGTCGGCAAGTGATCGATGAATGACAAATATCAAAAAACAAATATCTCTAGAAATAATGATAAGCCAAGATACACAGACTCCATTCTGCTCTACAATCGATGATCCACTATAGTATACGATACTACCCAGTATTCTAGAAGTTTTATTTCAGCTGTGACCAAGTTGCGGGATGATCTTCCTAATCCGGTAGTTGAATCAGTAGAACTTTAAAAGTTAAGACTTGCAGAAAAAATTTTTATATAGAAAAGTCCTTTTATAGTTTATATATGACATATCTGTTTTGACGTTGTTACTGTTTCTAGAATGATTTATTGTTAATTTGTTCTCATCATTTATGTATTTCCTTATTTCCTTTCCTCACTGGAAAGAATGCATCTATAATGCCAGGGGTTGGTGCAGATATGGGGATAATTGTAGGTATACACACAAAAATAAATATGAAGGCGAAAGAACAAATATAATAGAAAAGTTGGATTTTTTAATGGCAGAATTCCGGGAAATGGAGAAAAGAACATCATATCAGAACAGGAAGGAAGCATGGGAGAATCCATATTATTACCAATATTAAATAATGGGGATGAAACACAAACCATAATAGTGATGAATGCACAGGGCTTAGTCACGAGTAACTCTAAAAGGAAAATAGAGTTCTTAGAAGAACTAACCCAAATTGAAAAAATAGATGTATTAAATATAAGTGAAACATGGTATTCCCAAGAGACTGGCAGTGATGACCAGATAAAGGGTTTCCAAACTTATAGATCTGACAGAACAAATAGGAATCAAGGGGGAACCGCAATATATGGAAGAGACATAAATCAAGGAAAAGTCTGTGAAAAATACAGCAACACAGAATGTGAATTGATTGCGGTAGAATTTGAATCTGAAAAATTAGTGAATATTGTAGTTTACAGACCCCCAAATACTAATGAGTTTGACATAGTAATAGAAAAAATAGATGATATATGTAGAAACCAGAAAGACTGGAATATACTCCTATCCGGAGATTTTAACTTTCCTTTCGTGGATTGGAAAGAACGGATAGAAGAAAGTGGTTGTATGTATGCATATAAAAAAGAGAGTAATAGTAGCGCAGAAGAAAAGAGGCAATTTGAAAAGCTTCAAGATATGCTATTAGAACATGATATGCAACAAATAAACCACATTCCTACAAGAAAGGAAAATATCCTAGGTCTAGTATTTGTGAATGAGGTGAATTATGTTAAAGAAATAATAGTGTATAACAAGGGAATTTCAGACCATAATGTCATAGAATTAATAGTCCATTCCAAAGCAAGTGATCACAGAATTAATCAAAGCACAAAACATTGGGAAGGATATGGAAAATATAATTTTTATAGTAAGAATATAAAATGGTCAGAAATAAATGAAGAACTGAATAAAGAATGGAAAAATGTGTTTGTAAGTGATAATATACAGGTAAATACGGACATACTGTACAAAACGCTAGAGAAAATTGTTGAAAAATATATACCGAAGAAAAACAATAAACAAAAGACATGCATACCAAGAGAAAGAAGGATCTTATTTCAGAAAATTAGAAAGTGGAAGGAAAATGTTGCAAAAGAAAAATATGTGTGGAAAATGATAGAAATAAAATGTAAGATAGAAAATGCAGAACAAAAGATAATACAGTCAAGAGAAAATGAAAAAAAAGGGACTTAGAAAAATGACACTTCAAAATATAAAAAAAAACCCAAAGTACTTTACTCCTATGCAAAAAAGATGAATAAAGGGAGATTAGAAATAGGCCCTCTTAGAATTGAAGGACGGCTAAGGAATTAAAAAAAGGAAATATGCAACATATTGGCGGAAAAATATGAGTGAGTTCACGCCAAGAATTGCGAATGAGAATAATGAAACAGAAATGAGAGAAGAAAATGTTGAATATCTAACGGATATAGATATTAATGAAGCAGATATTGTCAAGGCTATAAACGAAATTAAAAATGGATCAGCAGCCGGACCAGATGGAGTTCCAGAGATTTTGTTAAAAAAAACTGCAAACACTATCGCGAAGCCGCTTGCAAT
This sequence comes from Palaemon carinicauda, assembly GCF_036898095.1. Classification (NCBI taxonomy): domain Eukaryota; kingdom Metazoa; phylum Arthropoda; class Malacostraca; order Decapoda; family Palaemonidae; genus Palaemon; species Palaemon carinicauda. The sequence continues at coordinate 83,014,723 of NC_090739.1, forward strand.
ACTGCTAAGACAAAGTGTAGATATGAGCGAGATATATGTTAAACATAAATTAGCTTATATAACCCCTATCTTCAAAAGTGGATCAAGACTAGAGGCAAGCAATTATAGACCTGTTAGTCTAACATCACATATTATGAAAATGTATGAGAGGGTAATAAAAAAGAAAATAATGGATCATTTGGTTAAAAATAATTTGTTTAAAATAGGTCAACACAGTTTTGTGCCCAGAAAAAGTACACAAACCAAACTGATAGCACACTATGAAAACATATACAAAAATATGATAAATGAAAAAGACACAGATGTGATCTATCTAGATTTTGCAAAAGCCTTTGACAAGGTAGACCATAATATATTACAGAAAAAATGAGAGAGCATAATATTGTGGGAAAGATAGGAAAATGGGTAAAAGAATTCCTGCAAAACAGAAAACAGATAGCAGTTGCAAATGACGAGAAATCGGATGAAGCTCAGGTAATATCTGGCGTGCCACAAGGTACGGTATTAGCTGCACTGCTGTTTGTTATTATGATCTCAGACATAGTAAACTCTGTAGTGAGAAGTTTCGCCGATGACACAAGAATAAGTAGAGAAATTACTTGTGATGAAGATAGGAACTCACTACAAAGAGATCTAAACAAAATATATGAATGGGCGGAGATAAATAGGATGGTATTTAACTCCGATAAATTCGAATCAATGAATTATGGAAACAGAGAAGGAATGGTATATGCATACAAGGGACCTAATAACGAGACAATCACAAACAAGGAAGCAATTAAAGACCTTGGTGTAATGTTAAATGGGAATATGTTATGCAACGACCAAATAGAAACACTGTTGGCTAAATGTAAATAAATAATGGGAATGTTATTCAGACACTTTAAAACAAGAAAAGCTGAACACATGATTATGCTTTACAAAACTTATGTACGTAGTACACTCGAGTACTGCAATGTGATATGGTACCCACACTACCAAAAGGATATTGCTCAAATAGAGAGTGTACAAAGGTCCTATACTGTTAGAATAAAAGAAGTTAAGGACCTTAACTACTGGGAAAGACTGCAAATTTTAAAACTATACAGTCTAGAAAGGAGAAGAGAATGCTACATGATAATACAAGCATGGAAGCAAATAGAAGGAATTACTGAAAACATCATGGAGCTAAAAATATCAGAAAGAGCAAGCCGAGGTAGATTAATAGTGCCAGAAAATATACCAGGAAAACTAAAGAAGGCGCACAGGACATTAATCCACTACGCACCAGCATCGATAATGCAGCGACTATTTAATGTGCTGCCACCTCATCTAAGAAACATATCAGGAGTGAGCGTAGATGTGTTTAAGAATAAGCTCGATAAATACCTAAGATGCATCCCAGACCATCCAAGACTGGAAGATGCAAAATACACCGGAAGATGCATTAGCAACTCTCTGGTGGATATACGAGGTGCCTCACACTGAGGGACCTGGGGGAACCCAAACAAAAAATAAGGCAAAATAAGGCAATAAGGTAAGGTAAGGGCTATGTTTCCCTATTATTATTATGATTATTATTATTAAATGCTAAGCTACAACCCTAGTTGGAAAAGCAGGATGCTATAAGCCTAGGGGCCCCAACAGGGAAAATAGCCCATTGAGGAAAGGAAAGAAGGAAATAAGGAAAAATACAATATTTTAGGAATATTAACAATATTCAAATAAATATTTCCTATTTAAACTATAAAAACTTTAAGAGAACAAGAGGAAGAGGAGCTAGATAGAAAAGTGTGCCCAAGTGTACCCTCAAGCAAGAGAACTCTAATCCAAGGCAGTGTAAGACCATGGTACAGAGGCTATGGCACTACCCAAGAATAGAGAACAATGGTTTGATTTTGTAGTGTCCTTCTCCTAGAAGAGCTGCTTACCATAGCTAAAGAGTCTCTTCTACCATTACCAAGAGGAAAGTAGCCACTGAACAATTACAGTGCAGTAGTTAACCCCTTGGGTGAAGAAGAATTGTCTAGTAATCACAGTGTTGTCAGGTGTATGAGGACAGAGGAGAATCTGTAAAGGATAGGCCAGACTATTCGGTGTCTATGTAGGCAAAGGGAAAGAACCGTAACCAGAAAGAAGGGTCCTATGTAGTACTGTCTGGCCAGTCAAAGGACCCCATAACTCTCTAGCCGTAGTATCTCAACGGGTAGCTGGTGCCCAGGCCAACCTACTACCTAAGCCTTGGGCTTATAGCATTTTGCTTTTCCAATTAGGGTTGTAGCTTGGCTAGTAATAATAACAATAATAATGATAATAATAATAAGAAGATATACAGACATTTATAGACATGAAATGCAAATACTACTTGAACCAAGTGCAGTGTGAGATAAAGCAAAGCACGATCTTTTATTAAAAGACTTAAAATGGAGACACTAAGGATAATGCAAAGGGAAAAATTGAAGGCTACCTAACTGATAGAATTTTGGACATTCAAATAAGACATTGTAGATCTACATAAAAAAAAAAAAAAAAAAAAAAAAAAAAAAAAAAAAAAAAAACGGGTAAGGGGAAAACCAAAATATGGTATTAATGGCGTTATCTATCATTTATACAATCGAACTCTCTTGCAATATTCTCGATATTTATGTAAAGTTTAAGTTATTTCCTGATAATGAACAATATTTCATATAATATGCCTAAAATAGAACATTATGAACCCCCTACAGAGTTAGATGGAGAAAAATCTTGGAAACTAAATTTAGATCGGGAAAAGGGATATTGATAGGATCCGAGAAACACAAAAAAAATCTATATCTTTTTTTATCATTACAGTATAATTAAATGATACAAAAATATTGGTTATTGTAGCATCAGTTAAAAATGGAAATCATATTTTAATTCATGTAGGTGATAAAAGGTAAACCCAACCTTTAACATTTCATTACCAGAGTCAACACTTTTCTTTTCACTATTACTATACCACAACGAATATGCGAATGGTCACACTCTAGAATAAACGAAAACACGTAGGACCTTTATTTAAAGAATAGATTAGAAAGAAAAACTTAAACGATTTTCATTTAAAGGTCACTAGAAATAATATATTCCGAATCGCACAAGTAACAAAAACCCACATATAATTTACGATTTCCGAGTTACTTAGCTTTCTGAACTATTATATGATATTTGAAAACATCTCTATCACACCTAAATATTGTCATTTATTAAAAAAGATCTATTTGTTAGCTTTATAATTATTCAAGTTACGTTATATGCATTGAAATAATACATGTTTTAATTATGGAAGAACTAAAAACATAAAAAGGTATAATATTCTCAGTAAATAAATTAAAATATACATCATGAAATATATTCAGCAAGAATAATCACATTTCTTACTTTAAAGAGCAAAAGTCAAAAGAAAAAAAGATAGCGTATATCAAGTTGTTTAAGCAAAGGTCGCCACTAAATTTTCTCTCTCTCTCTCTCTCTCTCTCTCTCTCTCTCTCTCTCTCTCTCTCTCTCTCTCTCTCTCTCTCTCACACACACAATATGTGTGATCTAGGGTAGTTGTTACCCCCAAATAAATCATGATTTATCGATCTCTCTTCATTGCGTTAATACCATTTCCAATGTCATTAACAATAATTATCATATTATTAATAAATGAATTGATCGAACTGATGTTCTTTAAACTACTTTTTATAAGAAAAACTATGTAGCAGCTCATAAAGCAATCCAGCTGTATAAGTCGACATAACGAAGCCTTTTCGGAACCCGAATGGCAACAAAACCCGGAACCAATATGTTGGAGTTACGAAGTAGTATTCCTGGTTGCGAAACGAACTCTGAGGAAAAGAGTGGTACCTATGTTGCTGCCGAAATGGTAGAATGCTTCTGAAAAACAAATTTGCACAATATTTATTGAGTAACATGAAATTCTCTTATTTTGAATGTCGTTGAAATTGATAATCCTCCTCAAAATAAATGCACAAATACATTGGTAAAATATAAATGATTTTCAGATTCGTCTTTAATCAAAGCAAAGAGCAATTACAATAAGTTTCAGTAATTAACCTTGTTGTTAAGAGGGAGTCAAATAATTAGTGTTATTTTAGATAAAAAAAGAATGATTCATACACTCCCTCTCATATGTTATTTACTTATGATGCATAAACTAACTGGGGAAATATAAGCTAATAGATACTACGAGTATATAGATTAATTCATTAAGAATTCACCGAAATTTAAAGAGGTGACGTATTAAGATCAAGGGTGATGCATTATGTTTATAAATGACATTGTCAGTCGACATTATTTACACTATTTTTAGAAGAACCGTGTACAAAAATATGTTTAAGCAAATCTACCGTATTTACTTTAGCGGTAACGTTAGTAAATTTGGAGAGTATCATATTTCCTGGTTTTAGACATATTTTCCAAAATTGTTTGGAGATTTCTGCTATCATTTACGGCCGATGTGTCATTTAAGAAGACGTAATTTGTTTCAAAACCTCGGAATGTGATTCGGAACCAAATCTTCCACATAACCTGGATTCTGAATTAACCTACTTGGGAGTGTAATTGGTTACTATTTTCTCCGTTTATTTGAAGGTTAATTTGCATCTGTTTATTGATATCACATGAGGTTGAGCTCAATATAAATAGAAGAAAGACAGGAATGATGAGAATGGAATATACAATAGAAAATGAAATATCATTGGAAGGAGAAAAGATTAATGAGATAGAATAATCTAAATATTTAGCAACTATGATCTCTAATACAGGGTCTTTCGAATTGGAGATTAATGAAAGATTACAAAAAGAAAATCAGACAATGACTAGGTTAAGTACAATTTCGAAATCAAATCACCTGAAAATAAATATAAAAAGCAGGCTATAACCTACACCAATTTAGTGAAATCAGTGTTACAGTAAGGTCATGAGTCGTAGTATGACAATGAAACAATATCCCACATATTTAGTAGATTTGAGAACCAACCCTGAAAATAATAATAGGAGTTAAATATAAGACAGTATTAGAAAGAAAACTATAAGAGAGATTACTCGAGTGCCATATGTGAATGAGGTCGTGATGAGGGGTAGATGGAGATGGTTTGGGCATGCAATTTGCACCCCCAAAGAGATTTTAGTTCGGTAAACTTTTTACTGGGCTTCACAAGACACTTAAAAAGTTGGAAGACCAGGACAACATGGCTGAGGACTATGAAGCTTGAAGTAGATGATGATGAATGTAGAAGTATCGATTTAAAACCCCAACATAGAGACGACTGGCGAGTCCTAACAGAGTCCCTTTGCGTCAGTAAGTGCAAGAGTAGATGTCGATGATGATGTCATTGATATAAATAACTCAACCTGCGTTGATCTACTTAAACTACAAGAAAAAGAAGATAATTATTCGTCCCCAAAACAGTAAGAATTTAAATAACTGTTTGCCTTTGAATAAACCATTCCTTTTTTATTATCCAAAAAATTCCACTTTGATAAAAACTAGTGTTACTACCACTTGATACAGTGTACACGTTAAAGTATGGAGTGAGTTTAAACAATTTTTTTTTCTAGGTAGTCTCGTAAGTAAAAAAAGTTCGATTTCCAATACGAGTTTTTCCAGAAAATGTAGATTATTATCTATAGTAAGATGTAACGCGAATTGTAAACATATTTATTCCTCCATTCTATGAAAACCACATCGTATCGATGAGAGAGAGAGAGAGAGAGAGAGAGAGAGAGAGAGAGAGAGAGAGAGAGAGAGAGAGAGAGAGAGAGTTTAACTGTGCATTTGCTTCCGGGGTTACAAAAAAGTAAAGAGCATGGAAAAAAATGTGAAGTTCCGGGTAATGAAACAACTAATTTATTTAGAAAATAACCGATCACTGACTTTTTTTAGCTGTACCACCCGTGTGTCACAAGATCGTACATAGTAACGACATTTCTCTTTTTTGTATATATTATCCTTTGTATCTTCACTCTCCCCTAGCACTGACAACAACTGGTTTTAACATGTCTGCGTACTCCATTTTTAGCTGTTAACAGAACCAGTATTGTTAGCTGTTAACAGAACCAGTTGCCGTTTTGACAAGAAATAGCATGTCTGTATTTCGTCACATTCTTACCGGGACCTTGTATATATATATATATATATATATATATATATATATATATATATATATATATATATATATATATATATATATATATATATATATATAACGGATTTTGAGCGAAGCGAAAAATCTATTTTTGGGTGAGATGGCCATGTCGTCCTGATGGAAGTTCCTATAGGGTAGCTTCCTAGGGTATATTACAACTACGGCGATATTCCCAGAGAATTTACCTTAAGGTACCAGAATTCTAACACCTGGAGCGAGTATCCCTCGTGAAAGGGATATCGCGACATATCAGAGGACGTATTCTTGACACGCCACATGGCAATCTGCATCCTGGACAGAGATTTCGTCTCGTAGGAGGGATTGGCAAGAAACGAATTCGGGAAAGAAAAAGGGGAGCCGCTCCCAAGGCTTCCCTATCCTCCGATTCGTATGCGTGCCTGGCGCCAATCCTGGCGCCATCTGTATTCCTTGTAGCGTACACGAGGTGCTACAGATACTGTATGTAGGGAGGGGTCCTACAGCCCTTTCTTAGAAAGGCAAGGGCGGGTCCATCAGGACGACATGGCCATCTCACCCAAAAATAGATTTTTCGCTTCGCTCAAAATCCGTTTTTTGGGCTCAAGCCATGTCGTCCTGATGGAAGTGTACCAGAGCATTACTGTATCTGTGGATTCTCAGAACGTGCCGTACTCCCCGAATGTAATTTTTCCCGGTCGACTAGACCTAGAGACCTAAGATGTTACCGTTATACATCTTTTCAACTAACTATAAACCATGTTAGAGCTTCCTGCCCCCTACAGGGAAGAGTCCTACTAGACTCTGGAAAAGTCTCGAAGAGTACATATACCTATGTATGAATACCAAGCAAGCTAATATAGTGGTCTCGCCCTATATTAAGTAAAGCATAGTTTGTAAAGAACCACTGCGTCAATATGAAATATCGACCAGTTCTCCGCACAATACTTGTATTGGACAAAGGTTTTATATCCGTATAGGAGGAAAACCAATGCAACATAGCTTGCATAAAGGAACAATTCTATTAGAATTATCCCAGATAAGGTACATAGAATGAATGCTCAATTATACCAATAAATTGACACAGGTGAAGGAGACGCAAGGTTCTCAAGAACCAGTTTATTGACAGGCAATAAATAGACAGGTTAACCACAATTATATATATATATATATGCATAAGAAGAGGATAACCCAAAACTTTAAGCATAAGTATGATAGTAAACAGAGCTTGTTTGTCTGAAAGAAAAACATTAAATGCCACTTTTAAGATACCGAGGTATCAAAGTCATAAAAGTCTGTATTACAAATCAATGACATTAGCGTTAGAAACGCTCGGCACACATGTCTGCACTTATGCTAGGTTCACCTTCGGAAATGGAACAGTCTACATGGGCAACACAGTGCCCTCACTTAGTTTGTAGTACAGTATGTAACTACACACTCACCCTGGAATTAATCGTCCCAATTAAGACCACTGTTCCTCGCAGAGTTAAACAGTAGGGTTAACACCGCGACCCACTGCTACCACAGATCTCTTTAGTTCCTCTACTTGCTTCGCATAGTGGCGAAAGAACACTCTGGAAGACTTCCAGCCAGTGTATGAACGGAGATGTTCAAAATCCATACAATTAAAGAAATTTAAGGATGAGGCAACTTTCCTCGGATCGTGACCTGCGGGTGTATTGTCAGGATCCGCTCTGCGAATAAAATATGTGATTTTCGCTCTGAGTTGATTCAGAGATAAATTTGAGCCTGATGTTTCTCCCCTGAATAGTTGACCACCCTTGAAGTCTGAAGTTCTATGAAGATAGACCTTTAGGCATTCTACTGGACATAGAGATGCATCTTCTTTCAGAGGGCAGATTCTCCAGGGACCCCACCTGTTGGTGGGTAACTAATTCTTGGCGAGAAACGTAGGATCCGGAAACAGGTTCAGTTCTCCCCCAACCAGGAACTGAACACGACCTGCCTCTCTCGAGAGGCTACAATCTCACTAACCCTGGCCCCGGACGCGAGTGCAAAATAGGAAAATAACTTTTTGTGTCAAATCCTTTAACGCACACTCTTCATTGCTCAACAGAGAAGCGAAATGAAGAACTTGTCTAAAGACCATGAAATGGGCTTTGGAGGTGCTGAAGGTCTGAGCCTAGCACAGGCTTTCGGGACTTTATTAAAGATCTCGTTACCTAGGTAGACCTGGAAGGCATATAGAATGGGTCTTGTCAAAGCAGACTTACACGCTGAAATCGTGTTAGCTGCCAATCCTTGACCATGGAGGTGGAGAAGAAAGATAAGCAGAAGTCTGTCAAGATCTCCTGCGGATTCTTCGCCTTGACAAAAGGCCACCCATTTTCTCCAAGATGACTCATATTGCCTTCTAGTAGATTTGCACTTATATTCCTCAAGGAAGTCTATGCTGGCTTTCGAAATCCCGAAACGCTTTCTCACCGCTAGGGAGAGAAAATCATGAGCTGCAGGGTCCGGGTTTTCTGTAATGAAGCGCAGACAGTTGACTTCTGGACTCGCTGGGTCAGAACTGGATCTGGTAGCGGTACAAACTTCAGCTACAGTTCCAATGCCAGGAGGAACCACACGCTGTTCGGCCACTTGTTGGCCACTATTGCCGCTACCCCTTGAAGGATCTCAGTTTGTTGAGGACCCTCAACAGAAGGTTGTGAAGAGGGAGCAGATAAATCTTGGACCATCTGTTCCAGTCGAGGGACATCGCGTCCACTGCTTCCGCTAAGGGGTCCTCGTACGGGGCACGTACAGGGGCAACTTCTTGTTGTCTTTCGTCGCAAAGAGGTCTATCTGCAGTTCTGGGACTGATTCAGAATGAAGGAGAATGATCCTGCGTCTAAGGACCATTCCGACTCTATCGGTGTGAACCTGGATAGAGCGTCCGCTGTCACATTGCGGACTCCTTGAAGGTGAACTGCCGACAGGTACCACTTCTTCTTTTCCGCCAATCGGAAGATGGCCAACATCACCTGGTTGAGAGGTGGTGACCTCGATCCTTGTCGATTCAAGTATCTCACAACTACCTCGCTGTCCATCACCAACCTTATGTGGATCAAGTGACGCGGGGAGACTTTCTTTAAGGTAAGGAGCACTGCCCTAGCTTCTAGAAAGTTTTATGTGAAAGGTCTTGAATAGCTTGGACCAAGTCCCGTGGACTTTTTTCCGATGAGAGTGACCTCCCCATCCCTCCTTTGAGGCGTCTGAGTGAATCGTCACCGACGGGGGAGGTGGCTGAAGAAGAACCGACTTCTTTAGATGTCTAGCTTGGGACCAAGGCCTGAGAAGAGTACTTAGCCGAAGCGGCTGGTCTTCTCAGATCTCTTCGCGCGTTTGATGCATAACTTCTCCAAACTCCGATTGCATCCTTTAGCTGTGCTCTTAGAACTGGGTCTGTCACCGAAGCAAACTGGAGAGAGCGCAGTACCCTCTCCTGCTCGCGTCTTGATATCCTTTCGGAATCTAGAAGTCTCTTGACAGAACCCGCTATCTCCTTCCTTTTCTTCGCCGGGATGGAGAAACGGTGTGACAAAAGGTCCAAGTGGATTTCCAGCCACTGGAACTTTTGAGATGGAGAAAGTCGAGACTTTTTTCTGTTGATCTTGAAGCCTAGGTACTCTAGGAACTGGATCACTTGACTGGAAGCTTGCAAGCATTCTGTCTCGGATGCTGCCCACACCAACCAGTCGTTCAGGTAGGCTACTACCTGAATTCCCTTTAGGCGTAATTGTTTGAGAGCTACGCTCGCAAGCTTCGTAAAAATCCTTGGGGCTATGTTTAGCCCGAATGGCATGGCTCCGAAGGCGTATAGTCTTCGTTGTAGCCTGAACCCTAGGTAGGGGGAGAGTCGATGGCTAATTGGAATGTGCCAATAGGCGTCTGACAAGTCTATAGAGACGGAATATGCCCTCTTGGGCAGTAAGGTCCTTATGTGTTGCAGTGTTAGCATTTTGAATTTGCAATTCACTATGAACTTGTTGAGTGGCGACAAGTCCAGAATGACTCTGAGCTTTTCCGAGTCTTTCTTGGGAACACAAAACAGCCTCCCTTAGAAATTGATGGGCTTCACCCTTCGGATCACCTTTTTTCTCCAACAGTTCTTGAACGTACTCCTCCATAACGGGGGTGGAGTGTTGGAAAAATCGAAGGCACTGGGGTGGAGTGCTGTACCAGCTCCCGCCCAGTCCATTCTTGAGTAGGCTGTGGGCCCAGAGATCGAAGGTCCACCGATCCCGAAATTTCAGAAGTCTCCCTCCTACCGGTATCACCTCACTTGGACTGCCGTCCTGAGGTCTTGCCTTCCTGACCACGACCACCCCTGAATCCCCTTCCCCTTGAGGGGCGTCTAGACGAGCCTCTGGCTGCTCCTCTAGGCTTTCCTCGAAAGGAAGTAAACTGCCCTTCGAACGCTGGGGTGAATGCCGTGGACTGTGTCGACACGGCCTGGGGTACCCACTGAAAAGTGGTCGGGGTTTGTGCCACGATCTGGGGCACTGGGGGCAATGGCAATTGCAGTTGCTGTTGCTGTCTAACAGGCTTGGCTGGCCGAGACGGTAGCCTAGTCCTCATAGTCTTCCTCTTTGGTTGAGGACCCTCATCCGGGGAAGACTTTCTTTTGATAGCCAGGCCCCACTTCTGGAGAAGGTTTCTATTCTCCAAGGCGGCCTTATCAACAACTTCTTTGACCAAGTCGGTAGGGAAAAGGTCTTTTCCCCAAATGTTGGAGGAGATTAGTTTCCTTGGCTCGTGCCTCACCGTAGCCGAGGTAAACACGAACTCCCTACAAGCTCTCCTTGCCTTGACGAAGCCATAAAGGTCCTTCGTCACTGTGGCCAGATGAGTCTTGGCCACTACCATGAACATTTCATGGACCTTGGGGTCACTTGCCATCGTCTCGAGAGTAGTCTGAAGAGACATTGAGGCAGTCAGTCTTTCTTTTGTAACGAACTCTCTTCGCAAAGGAAAGTCAGACAGCTTAGGGTGGTCTTTGCCGAACTGACGTCCGGCAATATCAGCCTTCAACTTTCCAACTGAGAACGTAAGATGGACGTCCTTCCAGTCTTTGTGGTCCATAGGCAGGGCCAGCGACGAGGGTTTACACTCCTCTAGGGAGGGGCAAGGCTTGCCGGCCTCGACTGCTTTTAGTACAGCCAGAAACCCTTTCTGTAAAAAGGGGAAGGCTCTAGTAGGCGAGGACACAAAGGAAGGGAGCTTCCTGTTCAATGCGGCTACCTTTGAATTAGAGAAGCCCCTCTCTTTCATCGAGGATGAAAGTAGAGCTTGAGCCTTAGCATGGTCCATCACTATGACCTCCTTCGGCTCTGTCTCTGTCATCGGCATGTGCTCAGCATACCTCCATGGGTTAGCATCTGAGCACAAGGGAAGGTCTTTCACATTGAGCTTTTTCTGGGGCCCATGTGATTCTGCAAGGCACTGCATTCGCAGTTCCATTGCAGCCGCCTTCTCCTGATTCTCCTTCTGCATTTGTTGGATCATTCCAACAATAGAAGAGAGGGCCTGTCCCAGCTCTACTGGGAGACCGGCCGATGTTGAGGGAATAGGCTCCGGAATCTGAACCGGAGTAGCCGACACCTCGTCGACGTCTACCTCTACAACGTCTGGGGCTTGAACTTCATCCTGGGCTTCTGCCAGGAGGTCTTCCTCCAGACACTCGTCCACATCAGACATCCTGTCATCTAACTGGATGTCTTGCATCGCGACCGCGACTTCAGCATCCACCTGGATCTGAACTTAGGGGATCTCCTCTTGAGGCTGGGGAATCACTGCATCAGCTGATGCCTTAGGGAAAAGATACGCCCTCATCTTCTCACTTGGAAGATAAGGGCCAGAAGTGTTCTTTTGGAAGCCCCTTACCCAGGTACGAAGCTTCTTCCTAGCTATATCCCTTGATTCCTCCATCCTAGGGGAATCAAAAGTCTCAGTAATCAGGTTAGTGCACACAGTACATACCTGAGGGTCCCAATACCGGAGATCATCCTTGGAGACAGCGTATGCTGCGTGTCTCCTACAAAACTCATGTCCGCAGAGGTTCTTGCTGCGGACGTTGCAGAAAGCACTTCCGCACTTCGGAGTGTCCTTCTGTAAAGAGAAGAAATTTCCATGAGTATCAAGTGAACTATGTATCACTGGATATGCATAGTATAGCATAACAATTCAGAAAGGAAAGACACACACTTGTGTTTCCCTCACAACCCATTGCTGCAGCCTTCCAGATAATAAAATCAAATGGTTAATCTCTTCTAGAGTAACCAATGCAATGTTTCCAGAGGAAACAGGTGGAGCTCACACCTAAGCAATGATTTTAAAAACCTGGATAATAGACAGGAAAGAACTCACTTTCCTATCTGTAGGGCAACAGCAAAGGACTGTGCAAGAAAACACAAAAGTGTTAGAACACACAGTGCTGTACCAACACCCTTACCATAGTTTTCTTCTTACTATATATGTTATACTGAAGAATACTAGTACAGTATAGGGGGATACGTGCCGGCCGGCACTTGCCGGCCGGCACACACCATAACTAGCTTTAAAGTATACTACTTAACAGCTATAAGGCGGCAACACTCGGGTTCAAATGCATGTGCCGGTCGGCAGCAATTGCCGGCCGGCAACAGCCAATGTCGGCCGGCAATGGCTGCCGGCCGGCAACTACACAAGGTAGTACCCAGCTGCCGGCCACACTCTTGGTGACCGGCAGACAAGGGCTGACATAAGCCGGCCGGCAAAGGTACAAGACCGATGCCAGCCGGCAGCAAAAGAACCAGAGGACTACACCTGCCCGGCTGCCGGCCTCATATGCCGGCAGCCGGGTCGGGTACAGCACTAGAAGAAAAATAGAATGGATGCTGGGATAAGAGTGTACACTACCTCCAAGCCCGGCAATCCGAAAGAGTGCATATAAGGAAGGGGAGAATCTAATTCAGGCTTCCTGACCAATGCCGTCTGGCTCTACAGGCAGGCATGGAAGAGGGACCAAGGGAGGTCCGGGCAGCACTCAAAAATATAAGGCCCTTGCCGGCCGGCAGCTCTGCCGGCCGGCAAGGGGCTGAGTCAATTCCACATCCTAACCTATACTAGGTCCAGATGTAGAACGACGTACAGTACTGTAATGGCTAGGCCATTACGGAGATAGAGAGGGAAGGGACAAGAGGGTCCTACCGACCTTGCTTTAGTGACGGATCACCCGCAGCCAAGAAACTTATCTTAGCCTAAGGGAGATCTAAGGGGGAAGGCCAGCAATACTTGCCAGCTCCCAGAGCACCAAAGCAAGGAAGGTGTTGCTACTCCCAGGGAAAGAAACTTATCTTCCCCCGAGAACAGCAACAAGGACTAGTCTGGTAGATCACAAAAGAAGGAATCATATCCACAGAAACCTTCGGTAGTGACCTAAGGAGGCTAAGCCCCCTTTTTGTCTGTGTCAGGCCAGCGAGGGAGACTCTGCCCCAAGCCAGACAAACACAGACTCAGACTAAAAAACTCTGTTGTTCTGTCCCTCTTTGAACCATACTACAGGAACAGGAAGGTACAGTAACACCCCAGTATAGTTTTATCGAAAATAAATTCGGAAAAAACCACTTAGGGATAAGCCCAAGGCTTAAACAGAGGGAAAGGGATTGCATACTTTCTCCAAAGAAAAGAAAGCAACCGGGGAGTATGATAAAGTATACTAAGGCTCCATAAGCAACTTAGCCTAGGCACCAAGAGAATCGATTACCTAAATCACCGAAACTCACTCGTATACTATCTTGGAAATATTCCACACAGTCTTAAATGTATAAAACATAGCCTAAAGCTTCAATAAAATTTTTATTACACTCGGAAAAACCAAAATCATGCATGAAGTACTAGGACCAAACGACTAGGCTACATGGCCTAGCGTAGGCCAGAATGGCGAATACTTCGCCAAAATAATACTAAGCACGAAAGGAAATCCTATGTAATGCTAAATAGCTAAAATTTATTAAAGCAAAACAACCAGGAATGTCGCTCTGACTAACTAAACTTATACCTAGCGAGCGACAGCGTCCAGGACTCCTCTGGTAGGCTACGGCTCTTGTATCAAAGATTAATCCTATTAATCACTCAAAATTTACCAAGAGCCTACATTTATACATAAAAGACATTATACTCAACTTATCAGAGGCCGACGAAGACGGAGAAGCCATGAAAAGTAGAATAAATCCAAGATTTGCGAGAAACACAGGAAAAAACACCGAGTTGTTAAGCTACGCAAAAAGGAATGCAGATGGCGCCAGGATTAGCTCCAGGCACGCATACGAATCGGAGGATAGGGAAGCCTTGGGAGCGGCTCCCCTTTTTCTTTCCCGAATTCGTTTCTTGCCAATCCCTCCTACGAGACGAAATCTCTGTCCAGGATGCAGATTGCCATGTGGCGTGTCAAGAATACGTCCTCTGATATATCGCGATATCCCTTTCACGAGGGATACTCGCTCCAGGAGTTAGAATTCTGGTACCTTAAGGTAAATTCTCTGGGAATATCGCCGTAGTTGTAATATACCCTAGGAAGCTACCCTATAGGAACTTCCATCAGGACGACATGGCTTGAGCCCAAAAATATATATATATATATATATATATATATATATATATATATATATATATATATATATATATATATATATATATATATATATATATATATATATATATATATATATATATATATATATATATATATATATACTCGATGTGTCGTAATAAAGTTACTCAGTTGCTTTCATCTCGCCCTTGAGTCACAACCTACTCTTGGCTCGTCACATTAGTGACAACTCTCTCCTCCCGCCTTCCCCCCATCACTGCTACAATGACGTACTCCACGGAAGTTAGCGCCACCCCATCCCATTGAACCTTTCGTCGTTCGCCGGCGAAGAGGTGTTTGCTTGGTTTCAGCGCGCAGGAGTCCAGTTCCGCATCAAGGGTGTAACTAGCGCAACCACCAAAGCAGATTATGTTCTCGCGGCGATACCCAAGGACACCTCCCCGGAAATCTCCGACTGGTTTTGTAAACAAGGAGACACCCCACTAGCGTATGATGCCATCAAAACATACCTTCTGCAGCAGTAGTAGCCGTCGCCAAACACCCGTATAGCAAAGTTTTTTCAGCTCTCTTAACAACTGTTGGAGATAAAAAGGTCTTCGCTCACCCTCTGGGAAATGACCAGTATCGCTCGCCTGCAACCTGCCGCAGGCAGCTCTCCCTGTGAGGTGAACCTACTTCGTGCCCTTTGGGTATGCCATTTACCCGAACCTGTACTTGCTGCCATTCCCGATGTCGATAGTTTTCCCATAAAGGATTTGATGACCAAAGCCAATGCCTTTATACACAGCAACTTCATGACCTTCAAAACCTCTATCAGCGCCTCCACTCCTGAAGAAGAGGACACCTATTCAACGTCAACCAAAGCTGACGTGAATGCCATAGGACACACATGCCTACCCCGTGACGTGCGGGAGCGTTGACAACACCACCTATCACCCACCACTCGCTCACGCCCCAACTCACAACTTCTACAGCCACTCACTTCCGTCTTTCGGCCGCAGTTTTGCTACTACCACTCCAGATTCTGGGCTACGGCAAAGAAATGTGCAAAGGATTGTCAGTGGCCAAAAAACATGTAAGTAGGCCAACGCTTGTGGCGTTGGCCTCCCATGTTTCTAATCTTTTCTTTTTACATGGTGCAGGAATGGGCGTGCGATATTTGGTAGACACGAGTGCTTGTCGTTCTCTTTTGCCAAGGGAACTCTCCAGGACAGGATGTAGTCTGTGTAAGTCTGCCGACGTCCGCCTGGTAACTGACAACGGTCTGCAATACCCACCTATGGTTACGAGAACCTCACATTATCCTTTGAAAACGGCAAATTTTATTTGGAAGTTTCTCGTTGCTAACGTCACATTGCCAATCCTCGATGTGGATATCCTCTCTAATTTCGACCATCTGGACGATGTCGCCCACCGAAGATTGGTCATCGCAGACTTGTCAACACCTCTTCAACCCGACCCTTCAAACCTCGGTCTCCACATCAGTGCATCAACAGATGCCTACGCCCACCTCCTCACGTCATACCCAGAAGTTTTCTGTCCATAACTATGCCAAACGCCCACGGCTCCTGCCAAACACGGTATTTATCACCATATCACGACGACGAGACCCACAGTCCTCGCCAAATTCAGACGTCTGCAACCCTATTGATTGGCACCCTCCAAACAGACATTCGCCGAAATGGAAGAAATGGGCCATTGCGAAAAGGCCTCCAGCCTATGGTCGTCAAACTTACATATCGTCCTGAAGAAAGACAGCTCCCTCTGTCCGTGTGGGAAAAATAACAGGTACCTGAACATGCAAACAGAACCGGATCACTACCCCTCCCAAACATTGATGATGTGACCTCTTATCTGCACAAAGCAAAGGTTTTCTCCATTCTTGACTTCCTGAAGAGGAATTATCAGGTGCCTATGAACACAGAAGACATCCCCAAGATCGACAGCACCACTCCCTTCGGTACATACACCTTTAATTACTCCTGTTTTGGCCTTTGTAATGCTGGGGACATTTTCCAACGTCTCATGGATTGCATCTTAGGGGACCTTCCCTCCTGTGTATGTTACGTGGATGACATACTTGTGTTCTATTCCTCAAAAGAGGGATCACCTCCGTCACCTGCGCATCTTGCTCAACCTCCTGCAACAAAACAGACTTGTAGTCCGGTATGACAAGTGTAACTTTGGCGCCAACGAAGTTTGGGCTCTTAGGGCACGGCATCACTCCTGAGGGAGTCCATCCCTCCCTTAGAAGGTAAGTGAAGGTAAGAGAAACACATTGGCCTCCGTTCAACTGGGATAGGATTACAACGCCTTGGCTGAAGCCCAACGATAGAATACAAAGTATCAGCATGTAGGACATCCTACACATCCCTACATTGGGAAGACGTCCCCCTCCACGACTCCAACACCACCCTCCTCTGCGACGTCAGTACTGGTAGACCGCGACTATGGATTCCTGCTCCCATGAGCCGACAGGTGTTTGATTTCATTCACGGCCTTTCACATCCCTTGCGCCATTCTACTGCACAGCTGCTGAAGACGAAGTTAATTTGGCACGGCATTGATAAGGATGCTAAGGATTGGGTCCGTGCCTGTACTTCTTGCCAAACTTCAAAAGTACATAGATGCACGGATTCTGGAGTGGGCACCTTTCCTCAACCTCAGTGTTATTTCTCCCCCATTCACATTGACATTGTAGGCTCCCTACCCACATCATAAGGACATCGTTACCTGTTTACCGTCATCGACCGCTCTACTCGATGGCCTGAAGCCATTCCCATGGAAACTGCAATGTCCATTTTATGTATATCTGCCTTACTCTCGGGATGGATTGCAAAATTTGGTATTCCTGAGCATATTACTTCTGACAGGGGTACCACTTTCACATCTCAATTGTGGACATCATTAGCAATTCTCCTGTGTATCGCCCTTCTCCAGACAACTGCCCACAACCCCGCTGCCAATGGAATGGTTGAATGTTTTCATCGCACCCTCAAAGCAGCCTTGATGTCCCACTGCAAGGACTACAACTGGTTTACTCAGCTTCCCTGGGTCATCCTGAGACTAAGGACCACTCCGAAAGACACCCTGGATGTCTCAGCAGCTGAAATGGTGTATGGTCGTCCCTGCAAAATATTTTCCTTCTGCAACCTCCTCCGACGATCTCCAGCGCATACGTCACATCATGGGAAAATTTCCTTCATGCCGCCAGACTCACAAGCCCCCAGTGAAGCATCACAGACCGACAGACTTGCACTCTGCAATGCACATCTTCCTAAACAATGAAACTAGCAAGCAACCGCTAAGGCTCCCTTACACGGGCCCTTTCCTTGTCATCCGACGCAAACCGAAAGCATTCCTACTAAAAATTCGTGGCAAAAAAGACAGGGTCCACATTGATCATCTAAAACATGCTTTTTATCCTGCCAGATGACCTACCTACAGTTCACCTCTCTAGATCAGGGCGCCCTATTTAAGATGTACAGTATGTCATTTTTAGGGGGGGAGCCATGTACCACCCATGTGTCACACGACCGTACATAGTAACAACATTTCTCTTTCTTGTATATAGTATCCTTTGTATCTTCATTCTCCCCTCGCACTGACAACAACTTGCATCAACCTCTCTGCCTACTTCTCATTGTTAACTGTTAACAGAACCGGTTGCCGGTTGGACAAGAAATAGCATGTTGCATTTTGTGACCTTTCCGGCACCTAGTGTGTATATATACCTGATGTATCTATAATAAAGTACTCAGCTGCTTTCATCTT
>NC_090739.1:83038220-83043220 GCF_036898095.1 Palaemon carinicauda
CATGGGGCAACAGGAAGTATATCTAAAGTACAGGACGTAAATTGACACAAAAACAAATGAAATTTATATAAAGTCCGATAATATCACAAGAAATAGGTTCTTCCCTAGGTGCGTGGAATATTTAGGGTGAAATATGCTCGGGCAGCTCAATTACAGATATAATGTGACCTTCCTGTCTTGGACTTTGTCATAAGTAAAGTTCTCTCTCTGGTCAACTCACTGAGAGAAAGTTATCAAATATACAATCTCGCAACCGTTGTTTTTCTCAACTGACACTTTCGGGTAATGGCTGAAACTTTTAGTTGCTCATTTTTCCACACCTTTCCACTTTCATCTTCTCTCTCTCTCTCTCTCTCTCTCTCTCTCTCTCTCTCTCTCTCTCTCTCTCTCTCGGCACCACCACAGCAGCCAGAGCGTCAGATGCACGCTTACCGACTTACTGCGCTTTTTAGCAGTATTTATTTACTGTTTCCTTACATTTTGGTCTTACTCTTTTATAAGATAATTCACTGATAGATCTTTCCTTGTAATGAACGTATTTTGAATACATTTGTAGTCGAAGGAAATGATACTATAGTAAAACCAATGTCATCTCTTTGTCACATGTGATTATTTGTTTCCATATTACAGCATGGTATGTGTGTGTTTACATATACACCCACACCCACACAAAACACAGCCATACACACACACACACACACACACACACATATATATATATATATATAAAATATATATATATATATATATATATATATATATATATATATATATATATATATACATATATATATATATATATATATATATATATATATATATATACAAATATATATATATATATATATATATATATATATATATATATATATATATATATATATGATAAATTTTTCAAATTTAGACGTGTTTTTCATATTCAAATAAGCCATATATATTTTTGATTCATTAATGTCTGGATTCTCTTAACGACCTCGGGATCAGAGCCCCAGGCGAAATCACACAAAGACAAGAGCTTGTGACCGGCCTGGAATCGAACCCTGGTCGGCAAGCTTGTATAGACAGTGACTAAACCACTTGGCCACGAAGAAAGATAAAAGTCAGTGACAATTCTTCTGTACTTATACCTGTCGAATTCAGGTGTTTTGTACTTAGAATTGAAATCAACCCATTTTTCACCATCGTAGCTAATTGGTAGTTTGTCACTTGGCATTCGATTACTGATAAATTTTTCACATTTAGACGTGTTTTTCATATTCAAATAAGCCATATATATTTTTGATACATTAATGTCTGGATTCTCTTAAAGACCTCGGGATCAGAGCCCCAGGTGAAATCACACAAAGACAAGAGATTGTGACCGGCCGGGAATCGAACCCTGGTCGGCAAGCTTGTATAGAGAGTGACTAAACCACTTGGCCACGAAGAAAGATAAAAGTCAATGACAATTCTTCTGTACTTATACCTGTCGAATTCAGGTTTTTTGTACTTAGAATTGAAATCAACCCATCTTCACCATTGTAGCTAATTGGTAGTTTGTTACTTGGCATTCGATTAATGATAAATTTTTCACATTTAGAAGTGTTTTTCATATTCAAATAAGCCATATATATTTGTGGTACATTAATGTCTGGATTATCTTAACAGTTACAAGCACGACAACATTTTATATAATTCTCCATAGATTTTTTCATTCCTAGCCAAATGAAGGATTCGTGTGCTCACCTTAATGTTCTATCAATCACTAAATGCCCTGCATACGGACTTGCATGTACAATGTGGATTGCTCGATTAATTAAAGAGGGAGGAAGAACTAGTTGTGCACAAAATTCCCCTCCCCTTTTCTCGTACGCACAATATAAGATATAATTTTCTATAAAAAAAATTCTCATGAGGCACATTCAGAAATGACGGATAACTCCCCGATTCCCCTTTAATCACTGCTCGCACTCTTTCCATCCATTCCTCTTTTTTCTACCCCTCTCGGACCTCTTTTATGTCTTATTCGCCCAAGTCAATCACACCCGTATCATCAGGGCATTCATTCTGAACATCCCTAGTCATGTCCTCGGCCACCCACATATATTGACCTTCACCGCTCCTCTCTCTCTCTCTCTCTCTCTCTCTCTCTCTCTCTCTCTCTCTCTCTCTCTCTCCAATAACCGTAACTCCTCTCTCTCTCTCTCTCTCTCTCTCTCTCTCTCTCTCTCTCTCTCTCTCTCTCATCCCGTCTTCTGATTGCTACTCAGGTGAATTCACATCATGTTCTCTATTTTCTCTATTTTGATGGGGATCTTCAATATTTTGGTTACTTTCTTTATTACTCTTTTGTGCCCTAGTTATTACTCTTATTACTGCTGCACATCTAGAGAGAGCATCAGCTACCTTGTTAGCTTTACCTTCTATGTGATGAAAACCCTTTATATTAAACTCTAACAGTCTCTCAAAACATCTCTCTTATCGAGAGTTCAAATCCCTTCTGAAATAGAGGTCTCGTAAGGGGCGATGATCACTTTACAACTCAATCGACCTACCTGATAAAAGGAACCGATGCCCCTCTAGAACCTATATAATAGCCAAAGGTTCTTGATCGAATGAACTATAATTCTTTTCTGCCCCTTCTAATGCCCAGAAAGCAAAACCAATGGGTCGCTCTCTACCTTCATCATCTCGCTGAGGAACTACGCCACCAATAACTACACTAATTGCATCTGTTGTCACTAAAACCGGGTGATCAAATCTAGGATATGCAAATAAGTCATTGCTAGTTAAGGCCGCTTTGAAATTATTAAAGGCCGTTTCTTCTTCCACTCCCCAATTTCTTACTTTTTGTTTCTTTGAAGGATCTAAGGGTCTCGCTAGATCTCCAAAACCTATTATGAATTTACGGTAATACCCAGCCAGCCCAAGGAACCTAGCTACTTCCTTAGGGGTACTTGTCCTAGGGAAATCTCTAATAGCTGCTACTTTACTGGGGAAGGGTTGGATACCTTCTGGGGTTATTGTATGACCTAAAAATTCGAACTGTTTACAGAAAAATTTGCACTTTAACAAATTTATTTTTATACCATTACGTTGCAATCTTTCTAAAACTTTACGAATATTATTATTATGTTCTTCGGCCGTTTTCCTGTAATTATGATATTGTCTAAAAAAATAAGAACATTATGGCCAATTAAGGGAGACAAAACCGACATCATTACTCTAGGGAAATAACCTGGAGCATTTTTAACACAAAGGAAGAAAATCAAACTGAAATAGTTGATCGCTAACTAAAAATGCCGTTTTACATTACCTGTGTTCCTGAATGGGTATGATATAGTATCTAGATTTTAAATCAACATTTGTAAAATATTCACTATCCTGTACTTTCATGAGTAATTGTTCGATCGAGGGCAATGGATATGCATTATCCTCAGTGACTGCATTCAATTTCATATAATCAACACACAATCTTTCCGAACCATCCTTTTTCCAAACAGCTACAATTGGAGAAGCCCAGGGGAATCCACTCTTCTCAATTATCCCTTGTTCCGTTTATTTACTAATTTCCCTTTCAATCTCTCCCTGGAAATAAATGGGTACCTTATAAGGCCTTAACCTGATCGGTTCCACTTGCCCCGTTTCAATGCTAAAGGGAAATCGATCAATCTTCTGGGTGGTTCATCTCAAATTGCAATTACATCGGAATAATTATTGACAATTATTGACAATGTCACTAACTACAGTTTTCACGCTTGTATATGCGGCCTGGAGTTGTGGCTCCCAACTTCACATTATTAGCAATTTCACATAACTTTTATTCACAGAAAGAATCACTTCCTAACACAACCCTGTTATTTGACAAATTAAATATCGGTATATAAGCGCTGTTCCTTTTTATTTCTGATTAGCCCTCTAAAATTACATGCACCCAATTGTCATGGGATTTAACAACGACCTTGGTTCCTCTTGGAAGAGGGTGACACGGGGTCACTGATATGCTCGTAAGTGTCTGGGGAGACAGCACTTCCCCTCTCTCAGGTACAGCTGTTACCTTACTTAAATGTCTCTCCGTTCCCGCACAAGCACTTACTGTTATTGTATCATTTCCCCCCAAATGCATATTTGATTATTAGAGATGAAATCAATTTCTGAAATCCGCTCGATTCCTGGAATTCCCACGGTGGGCAAAACAAAAAAAAATCACGTGTAAACTTCACAGATCCCACCTTAAAGTTGACAATTGTTGTATGGTTTATCGGTATTTTATTTTCTCCTGGAAGTCAAGGACGAGGGATACCGCTGACTGTAGTGGGTTTGAGGAGATTCATTTTTCAATCAGTGAAACACTGGTTCCTGTGTCGATCAGTGTTTGAATGGATTTATCTGGCCGGTCAATCCTAACTGCTAACATTCCTAGCCGGCCATTACGATATATGGGGCACGGGCCAATGACCTCAGCTGCAATGCCGCTGCTCATTAGTGCTGTGGGGGTGAGGTCGGGGGGTACCGATGGAGGTTGCAGTGCCTGCTCTAATTCCGTCGTCGTTACTCCCATCGCTGCCTCGGCTGCTTCTTCTGGTGTTATTTGGGGGTGGGGGGGGGGGGGGGTGGTTATTGATCTCTCTCATCTCCCCCTTCCTCTGCTTCCTTTTCCTCGGATGTTGGGCACAGGGAGGTGTGTGTGTGCCACAGCCCGCCCTCCCTCGGTGTTTTTTGCTGGCACTCTCGGGATGACCGTAGGCCTGACTAGTGTAATAGCGGAGGAATCCTTGGGTAGAGTACTCCATTCGTCGGTGCCCCGCTCCCCCACACAGCCAGCATATGCTGACTCTTCTCATCTGCTGATTACGTACTTTCCTCTCTCGCTTTGGGGTTTGGTGAGTCCCTCTCATGGCTGCATCTTCTCGGAATCGGGGTAGTTATTCCCAGTTATTTTTTCTTCTAGCAAACTGCCTAGAATGTTTTGTATCGCGTTCACTGCGTCTGCTAACGAGCGATTGTCATCGAACAAATAA
>NC_090739.1:83048220-83078220 GCF_036898095.1 Palaemon carinicauda
CTAGCCTCAAATACAAGACCATTGTAGAATGTCAGTACACACCCAACCTTATATATTACACCATAGCATGTCAGAATTTTAACCAAGATATTTAAGACATGACCTAAGACATGTATCAAAATTATAAAACTCAAAATTAGTAGTTGAAGTAAGTCGATATTTATTTAGAGTTTTACAGGGAAAGCTAGTTTTGAGAAGTTTACGTTGTTTTGTGTTAATATTCAAACTATTTTGTGGATATTCAGATGTAACCTCGAATTGATCATTTTGTGATATTGATTGAAGGAATGGAGAAAACTAATCATATATGAAAGGTGCCATATCAAACCTAGAACACAGAATCTAATCAATAACTCAAACAATTTTTACTTCACAGACTTTGAGTAAAATGTTGTCTTGTCAAAAATACATGATGATGAATATTCATCTCTCATGAATTAAGTGGAGTACTGTAATAAAGTATGTCATTTTGAAAAATGGATATTGTCATGTACTGTAAAAATATTTGACCCAGAGGTAATCGCACATGTAGAATTCAAGTGGCGGCCATTTTGAAATCCAATATGTTGGCTAATTTATAAATATACACAATGCAGATTGTAACCATCGGATTCCTTTCCTCCCAAAACATACATTTGGACACCAGAATCGAGTCAATAGCAGCATTAGACCCAAAGAAAATCGAAATTGTAGATTTCAAATGGCAGCCATTTTGAATTCCAATATGGCAGACATGAAGGGAGAATTCCGAGTGGCTCAATATCTGAAAATGTTCGCCATATATCAATGTACATTTGTGCCAAATTTGATGCTTGTATCACAAAATGCACAATCCTTTTGAAATTTCGAGCTAAACCGCCCCACTACCATGTAATATGGAAACATATATTCTCATCATGAAACCTAGAAATGAGCGGCATCTCTCTCTCTCTCTCTCTCTCTCTCTCTCTCTCTCTCTCTCTCTCTCTCTCTCTCTCTCTCTCTCTCTCTCTCTCTTGTGAACTATATATTAGCAGGAATATGTATATAAGTATCTGGGACACTATGCATAAAATTTCTGACTTCATCAAGCACTTATCTATCCCCAACCACAGTATGCAATTCCTTGCTTAAATACGTATTACATCAATACTCATATCTTTGAACATTCTTTGATTAAAAAAAAACAATAAACCGAGTCTTTTCCAAGGGTCATTGCAACCAGATAAGATCAACCACATCTTCTAGATCCCTAATTAAAGAACGCGGGCACTCTTCTTACTCTGAGATTAGGCCGAACCAGACACACTCCTTAGAGATTCCTTTTTTAAATAGTTCTTACGGATACTGACAACACAATTATTATTTGGAATAGGGTTGAATCCATATCTAGAATGTAAAGCTCTTCCAGGTTCTGTTAGTGTCACAAATATCGGTTAATTCAGGCTTTTATATATATATATATATATATATATATATATATATATATATATATATATATATATATATATATATATATATATATATATATATGTATATATACATATATATATATGTATATATATATATATATATATATATATATATATATATATATATATACATGTATATATGTATATATACATATATATATATATATATATATATATATATATATATATATATATATATATATATATATATATATATGAATATTTATCGCTAACAATCTTAATTTTAATCAATGTAAATAATAAACACAATGGCAGTTGATATTAGATTTTACCTTTGGGAATGTATATCCGCTGGAAATTCATTTATGACAAATGCTTTTGGCTGGGCAAGGACTCGAACCTAAGCCGCTGAATCGAAACAACGTCAGCAAGAACCTCTAGCTAAGCATAGTATCAAGAGAGATATAAGTTTATTACAAGTCTACTGTACATATTCCGGTCAAATTCAAGAATCTGTTCATCAACTTGATATCAACCCAAATCCACCTTGATAGCCGACTGTTTAGTTTGATACATGTTGTTATTTATGATGATTATTTATCATTAACACTCGTGACATTTGCATTGATTTTAATTGATGGCATTATTTTCACTCAGAGGCATAGGTTCGAATACTACCTCAGCCAAAAGTATTTATCTTGTGACCGGTCAAGGGTAGGTTGTGACTCAAAGGCGAAATGAAAGCAACTGAGTACTTTATTATAGACAGATAGAGTATATATACACGCTAGGACCTTGCAAGAAGGTCACAAAATACAACATGCTATTTCTTGTCCAACCGGCAACCGGTTCTGTTAACAGTTAACAATGAGAAATACGCAGACAGGTTGATGCAAGTTGCTTTCAGTGCGAGGGGAGAGCGAAGACACAAAGGATAATATATACAAAAAAGAGAAATGCATTTACTATGTACGATCGTGTGACATACGGGTGGTACATGGCTCCCCCACTGTACATGTTAAGTAGGGTGCCCTGAAAGAGGCGAACTGTAGGCGTGTCATTTGGTAGGAGATAAGCAGATTTTAGACGATCAGTGGAGACCTTGTCTTCTTGGCCATGAATGTTTAGTAGAAATGCTTTCGGATTGCGTTGGATCACAAGGAAGGGGCCGATGGCTTGCTAGTGACGTTCCCTAGGAAGACGTGCGTTACAGAGTGCAAGTCTGTCGGTATGTGATGCATCGCTTGGGGCTTGCCGTATGTGCTAGAGATCGTTGGAGGAGGTTGCAAAAGGAATAAATTCGGCAGAGACGACCAACGGGTCGCCATACACCATTTCAGCTGCCGAGACGTCCAGGGCGTCTTTAAGAGTCGTCCTTAGTCCCAGGAGGACCCAGGGAAACTGAGTAAACCAGTTGGAGTCCTTGCAGCGGGACATCAAAGCTGCTTTGAGGGTGCGGTGAAAATGTTCAACCATTCCTTTGGCCGCGGGGTTGTAGGCAGTTGTCTGATGTATAGTGATTCACTAATGATGTTCACAATTGAGATGTGAAAGTAGTACCCATGTCAGAAGTAATATGCTCAAGGATACCAAAACTTGCAGTCCATCCTAAGACTAAGGCAGATGTACATGAGGCGGACATTGTAGTTTCCATGGGAATGGCTTCAGGCTAATGAATGGAGCGGTTGATGATGGTGAACAGGTAACGGTGTCCTTGTGATGTGGGTAGGGAGCCTACAACGTCAACGTGAATGTGGGCAAAACGACGCTGAGGTTGAGGAAAGGTGCCCACTCCTGAATCCGTATGTCGATGTACTTTGGAAGCTTAGCAAGAAGAACAGGCGTGGACCCAATCCTTAGCATCCTTAGTAATGCCGTCCCAAGGGGAGTTGAAAAGCCATGAATGAAATCAAACTCCTGTCGGCGCATTGCAGCAGGAATCCACGGTCGCGGTCTACCAGTACTGATGTCACAGAGGAAGGTGGTGTTGGAGTCGTGGAGGGGGACGTCTTTCAAACAGAGGGATGTGCAGGATGTCCTGTATGCTTGATACTCTGGACTTTGTCATTGGCTTCAGCCAAGGCATTGTAATCCAATCCCAGTTGAATGGCGGCCAACGTGTTTCTTGACAGGGCATCCGGAATGGGATTCATTTTCCCAGGGACGTGTTGAAGGGTGCAATTGCATCCAACCACGGTGAAGAGATGTTGGCGTTGACGGGCGGACCAGGCGTCAGACTGTCTAGTGAAGGCATGCACCAGAGGCACATGGTCCCTGCGAATGATGAAGGGTGTACTTTAAGTTAAAAGATGGTGAAAGTGACGGACAAACAAGTGCAACGCCAGCAATTTGCGATTGAAGGAAGAATAACCCAATTCGCCCTTGGACAGTTTTCTGCTGAAGATGGCCAATGGGGTGGGCAAGCCGTTGACCATTTGTTCGAGTACTGCACCAATAGCATGCTCGCTGGGATTAGTGGAGAGAAGGAGAGGGGCATGTGGGACGGGAAAAGTGAGAGCAGCAGCAGTTGATAGGGCATTCTTTGCCTTGCAGAATGCCGCTTCAAAAAGGGGGCCCCAATTCAGGTCTTTTGGCTTGCCCTTGAGGGAGGCGTAGAGGGAAGCAAGAGTGGCGGCAATGGCTGGCAGAAAACGGTAATAATATTTGATCATGCCCAAGAATTCCTGCAGTGCTTTGACGGTCGAGGGTGTGGGGAAGTTCTGAACGGCTGCTACCTTTTCAGGGAGGGGATGGACTCCATCAGGAGTGATGCAGTGCCCTGCCCTAAGAACAACACTTCATTGGTGCGAAAGGTACACTTGTCGTACCGGACTACAGTGCCATTTTGTGGCAGACGGTCGAGCAAAATGCGCAAGTGACAGAGATGTTCCTCTTTTGAGGAAGAGAACACAAGTATGACGTCCATGTAACATACACAAAAGGCCAGGTCCCGTAAGATGCCCTTCATGAAACGTTGAAAAGTGGCCCCAGCATTATGAAGGCCAAAACAAGAGTAATTGAAGGTGTATGTACAGTAGGGAATGGTGATGGCGGTCATTGGGATGTCTTCTGTATTTATATGCACCTCATAATACCCCTTCGGGAGGTCTACCGTTGAGAAAACCTTCGCTTTGTACCGGTAGGAGGTCAAGTCGGCGATATTTGAGGGGGTTAGTGATCCGGTTCTGTTTGAATATCCAGGCACATGTAATCCCCACATGGGCGGAGGGAGCCGTCTTTCTTCAGGACGATGTGTGAGAGTGACGAGCATGGGCTGGATGCCTTTTGGCAAGGGCCCATTTCTTCCATTTCGGCGAACGTCTGTTTGGCGGCTGCAAATTGATCCGGTGCCAGACGTCTTAATTTGGCGAAGACTATGGGTATCGTTGTCTGAACACTTCAGGTTATGATGGGAGGAGGTGGGCGTAGACATCTGTGGGTGCGTTGATGTGGAGGGCGAGGTTGGAGGGGCCGGGTGGAAGAGGTGTCGACAAGTACGAGTCTACGTTGACCAATTGTCAATGGGCGAAATCGACCAGAATGTGGAACTAAGAGAGGAAATTTGCACCGAAGATTGGCAATGTGACGTCAGCGATGAGAAACTTCCACTTAAATTCACCGTTTCTCAAACGCTAATGTGAGGTGCTTATAACCGTAGGTGGGCATCGCAGACCCCTTGGCAGCTACCAGACGGGTGTCGGCAGACTTAGACAGACTACATCATGTCCTGAAGGGTTCCCTTGGTAAAACAGAACGACAAACACTCATGTCTACCAAAAATCGCATGCCCGTTCCTGCATCATGTAAAAAGAAAAGTTTAGCAACACGAGAGGCCACCGCCACGAGCGATGGCCTACTTGCACGTTTTTTGGCCACTGACAATCTTTGGCACATTTCATCACAGCAGCCTCGAATCTGGAGTGGTAGTAGCAAAACTGCGGCATGTAGAAGTCGTTGGTTGGGGTGCGAGCGAGTGGTGGGTGATGGGCTGCTTTGTCGCCGCTCCGGCACATCACAGGGTAGGCATATGTGTCCTTCGGCATTCAAGTCAGCTTCGGTTGAGGTTGAATAAGTATCGTCTTCGTCAGGAGAGGAGGCATTAATGGAGGTCTTGAAGGTCATGAAGTGGCTGTCCATAAGGGCGTCGTCTTTGGTCATCATGTCCATTATAAGTAGACTATCGACATTAGGTATGGCAGCACGTACAGGTTCGGGTAAACGGCGCACCCAAAGTGCACAAATTAGGTTCACTTCAAAAGGAGAGCCGTCTGCGGCAGGTTGCAGGCGAGCGATACTGATCATTTCCCTGAGGGTGAGCGAACCCCTTTGGTTCCCCAACGGTTGTTAAGAGAGATGAAAAAGCTTTGTTATACAGGTGGCTGGCGACAGCTAGTACTGCTGCAGAAGGTATGTTTTGAGGGCGTCATATGCTATTGAGGTGTCTCCTTGTTCACAAAGCCAGTCGGAGATTTCCGGGAAAGTGTCCTCGGGTATCGCCGCGAAAACATAATCTGCATTGGTGGTTGAGCGAGTCACGCCCTTGATGCGGAACTGGACTTCTGCACGCTGAAACCAAGCAAACGCCTCTCCTCTGGCGAATGACGAAAGTTTCAATGGTGAGGCCATAGTAACAGTGAGGGGGGGGGAGGCGGGAGGAGCGAGTCGACTTCCAGGGTCACCAATGTAACGGGCCAAGAGTAGGTTTTGTCTCAAAGGCAAGATGAAAG
Source organism: Palaemon carinicauda (assembly GCF_036898095.1). Lineage (NCBI taxonomy): Eukaryota > Metazoa > Arthropoda > Malacostraca > Decapoda > Palaemonidae > Palaemon > Palaemon carinicauda. The sequence goes on from NC_090739.1 coordinate 83,054,360, forward strand.
CAATTGAGTACTTTTCTATAGACACATCTAGTATATATACACACTATGTCCCGGCAAGAAGGTCACAAAGTACAACATGCTATTTTTTGTCCAACCGGCAACCGGTTCTGATAACAGTTAACAATGAGAAATAGGCGCACAAATTGATGCAGGTTGCTGTCAGTGAGAGGTGAGAGTGAAGATACAAAGGATAATATATACAAAAAAGAGAAGTGTCGCTACTATGAACGATTGCTTGACACAGGGGTGGTACAATCTTAAAGGAATATCCATATACATATGTGTGTGTGTGTGTCTGTATGTACTGTACACACATGCCATATATTTATGTGTGTATATATTTGTGGGTGTGTGTAAATATCGACTGCAATGACCTTAAATATTGAATTCTAACTTTCGGAATGTATATCCACTGGATATTCCTTTAAGATTGTACCACCCCTGTGTCAAACAATCGTTCATAGTAGCGACACTTCTCTTTTTTGTATATATTATCCTTTGTATCCTTTGTATCTTTGTTTACCTCTACAGCAGGATATCAGGCAGAGCATGGAAGAGGCATACGCGTACACACTCTTTGTTCAGGTAAAATATTGTGCTTGAATAAAGCTTATTGAAAAGGACATCGGCATTTTAAACCTAATTGACATGTCAGGGTTATCCAGTAAAACAGTTTTCAGAGTGTTCATACGATCAGAAATGTCTACGTAAGAATTACTGCCTTGAAACATATGATTGTCATTTGAAGATTAAAGGGAACTAAGGTGTCAGGTAATATAAATTATCCTAAATGGAATAAATGCTATACATCTTCGCAGGGACACACACACACACACATATACATACAACACACACACACGAACACACACACACACACACAAACACACACACACATATATATATATATATATATGTGTGTGTGTGTGTGTGTGTGTGTGTGTGTGTTCGTGTGTGTGTGTCCCTGCGAAGATGTATAGCATTTATTCCATTTAGGATAATTTATATTACCTGAAACCTTAGTTCCCTTTAATCTTCAAATGACAATCATATGTTTCAAGGCAGTAATTCTCACGTAGACATTTCTGATCGTATGAACACTCTGAAAACTGTTTTACTGGATAACCCTGACATGTCAATTAGGTTTAAAATGCCGATGTCATTTTCAATAAGCTTTATTCAAACACAATATTTTACCTGAACAAAGAGTGTGTACGCGTATGCCTCTTCCATGCTCTGCCTGATATCCTGCTGTAGAGGTAAAGAATCTCAGTTTTTTCATTGTGGAACCTATGTGAAGATGTTCCCTAAAATCCAGTGCTTTAAGCACAGAACTCGAATCAGCTTCCTTTATAATAAAAGCTTGATGTAAGGGAAATCAATACTCAAAACCTTACTCAAGAGATATAGATTTGAAACTCACATTATAGTCTTATCAAAGAATCATCAATCGGTAGCGCTATTGCCTTTCATTTGGATCCATATATGTAACTTACCTTTAATGTGAGTAAAAATCTAATACTCATATTGGTGAATATACCTCTAGCTTATGCATTAGTTTTCACACCAATGTATTTACTAGTAATAAAATATCGTTCAGTTTCAATCACAACACCAAACAAAAAAATTGCCCGTATTATTAAAAACAATAATTTTACAATGATTTGTTTGCTCATATACCGAACATCATATTAACAAAAAAGGATAACAGGAATTCTATTTTTATAGGTTACAGAATGTTCATACGTAAAAGAAACAGTCTAAACTCTAAAGTATCATAAAGTGTCTAATTAAATATCAAATAAATGGAATGAAATAAATACTAAAATATAAGTAGACAGAAATAAAAATATAATTATACTAAAGAAAAAATAGAACATCTCTCTAGTGTTATATAAGCTTTCACGCTTTACTTGACTACGCTGCTTTACCGAATGTTTTCTTCAGCGTATTTTAGCAGCGTTGCCTTTTATCTGATGATTACAGAGTTCATTGTAAATTTACGGCTGTTCTGTGAAATCTGTCACTCATTTGGCAAAAACACTGAAATCAATTTAATCTAGTCTTACACAAGCAATGAAAATACATTAATATACTCAAGAACTTCCGACTGTATCTAAATACATGTTTTTCCTCGGTACATATAAAGTTCTTGATAAGTTACTGGAATAATTCACCATGCAACACCAATTTTCTCAACGGCGATGACCCTAATTAAGACAATCGTGAATCAACAATCCAGTTTCATTTCCAGAAATCAATCATTTTATTCGACAAGACACATATTTGAGGCAACACTTGACTATAAATAAAAACCAGAAAGGAATATACTTATCTAAATACGAACCCATAATTATGCATACTCAAATTTTCCAAATTGATAAAACTTCAATTCAGTATACCCACAATAAATTGCAATTTTATTTCGTGACTGGTGTGAAGTTTGAAGTTATTGGGTGTTGTATTATCAAGTAATGTTAGGTTAGTGTAATAAATATTTTAAAGAAAGTATAGAATTTCTGTCTAAACAGTAAGGTTTTACACCGAGTGTTTCTAGAAAAGAACTATTGCTCACTATTTCATCGATCAAATGTTTTCCTGTTCCCATTTTTGCTTTATTTATGACAATGCCTTTGGATTTTACCAATAATATCTATGGACTCTCAAATCTCTATACAGGTCTCAGCTTCTCTTTTTCACGAAAACCAGAATTTTCTTCCTCGAATTCAAATTATTTCGAATTTTGAACGTGGCGTTGCTGTGAAAGGTATGTTTCATCAGAAGATATTATGACCTTAAAATCATTGGTGGTAAGGTAATGAAGAGTCACGGCATGTGTTACATTAAGTTAGCCTTATTCCAGTATAAGCTTTGAATTTTAAAGCTTAGTCAGCTATGACATAAAGTGCTCTTTAACTTTTTTATTTCACATACACTGGCAAATAATGGCAATTTTGATCTGATTCTCCAATATCTCTTAACTTTATGAATATCCATCGATAATGATTTATTTTTTGACTCCATCAGAGTGGCTATAAATTTTCTCAATTTGTGTAATTAACCCCCAGTTCATTCAATCGGTAACATTCATTAGAGCCATCTGTTAAAAACAGACATGACGGTTAAAAACTGAGTGAAATAATTTAATATTTTAGGTGGGTTTATTCTTTTATAATTGTTAAACTACTAGTCGTATTTTCTTGAAATGAAAAATCTAAGTAGTTTTATAGGACTTTACACAATGCTAATGATGTTATTTCTTTTACGAGAATACGGCTATGTTTATTAGGACCTAATTGTTCAGTCTAAGGCAGGGTGGTCCAACCTTTTCCATACCAAGGGCCCCATCATTGAAATACTTGATGGCATGGGCAACACAAGAAAATTTATATTAGATTTATAATTGCTAGTGCAGTATCTGAACGAGAGCACATTCCCCCAATTAGAGAGGATCAATTTCATTATATACAAGTGATTTTACAAGTGTGTAGATTCACTTGAGTTTGCACGCCGTGTCATAGTATTTTAAATTTTACTTAATTGTATATGAATATTTTTGTTCCAAAACAAGATAGAAAAAAATAAACAGAAAATAAGGTAAAGATTAAAAATTTGAATCTTATATAGTTGTTTATGTTGAACTTCAAATAACAATTAAAGTACATAATTATGATATACAAAAAGATAAAAAAAAATATATGAACAACTTAGATACTAGTATTTACTAATACCTTGATTAGTTTTATTCCTTATCCCTGTTCAACTTCAAAACACTGTACGATCAAAGTAAACCTACAAACTCAGACAGACAGACAGACAGACACATGTGCGCTTGCGCACGCGCGCGCACACACACACACACACACATATATATATATATATATATAAGTGTGTGTGTGTGCATGAAATAAATACACACACACACACCCACACACACACACACACATATATATATATATATATATATACACACGTATATATACATATACATATATATATATATATATATATGTATATATATATATATATATATATATATACTTGAGTTATTTCAATTCAGTTATACCTTTTAATCATAGACATTATATATTGTCAAATGACCGGGTAAGAAAGATGAAGTTCACTTAGTTTTGTTTCTATACAGGCTGCCATGGGATTGTTGAATGCAAGGTGTCTGGACCTCAATTTTTCAAGGAATCTAAATCTTGTCTCAAACTCACAAGTTTTCCAAGAAAGTTGAGAAGCCTGTTCCATTATTTTTGTATAATTCATGGCAAGCAGAAAAGTGTGATGAAGCACTCACTGAAAAGTTGCAGCTTTCTACGGAGAGAATCACCATGCCACACTAGCTTGGAAACATTCTGTAATTTTCCTTGTAGGTCCATGTTTAGTACGTTCAGGTGGGCTGTCATTTCTGTAAGATTGGCTTGGAGGCATAGGAAGTCTTTATTGTGTAGTTGAATTTGGCACTATTCTTAATTGCTAATATGACGATTTTGTAGAAATGGTAGAATAACTTCCCTTAAAGAAAAGGATCGGAGTGTTTTTCAGCACTCAGCACACTAACACTTGAATATAGTGGCAGGTCATTGTACTGTGTTTAGTTTTTCTAGGAATGATATAAATTTGCTCTGCCTAAGGAATTATTTTGGCTTCTGATTAAGTTCACAATGCTAATATCACTGGTCATGACATCCTTCACCTGCGACATTCTGCTTCATAACGCCTCTTGTTTAATAATGCAGTGCAGTGTGATACAATGCACTAATTTTTTCTTTAAAAGACCAACAAACCCCATAATACTGCCAGCCATACCATTTGCCCCATCAGTTACAATGCAGGAACACTTTTTAAACCCTCCATATTCATTGACCACGGATTTGAGAGAAACTTATATTTCAGAACCTCTACTATTATCATTCAATGACTGCATCTTGACAAGTTCTTCGTGTACTACAAAATCTTCGTCAGTGGTGACGGCAATATTGAGTATATGGCTTTTTGGGCTCAGGCCATGTCGTCCTGATTGAAGGTTCCTTTAAGTAGCTTCCTAGGGTATATTTGACTACAGTGATATTCCCAGAGAATTTACCTTTAGGTCTCCAGAATTCTAACTCATGGCGGGATTATCCTTAAAATTTCTCTTAAGGATATTGCATAATATTAAGGGACGTTTATCTTGATACGGCAAATAGGGATCTTTACCAAGAATAGTGTTTTCGCTTCTAGGGGGAAAGTGGCAAAAATAGAAGGGGAGCTGTTATCAAGGTACCCTTCCTCCGTTACTACCTTGAGTATCTAGATGGAGCCATCATCGCCGCCATGTTTATTCCTTTAAGCGTAGCGTTATTAGCTCGGTGATTTTCCTGTTCGCTCTCATGTTTTCGCTTATCTCATTGGATTTATCATGCAATCTCCAGCCTCTTCTGCCTCTGGAAAGTTGAGTATTTGATCTTTACATTGTATAAATTTTAGCTCTTACCTCACAGTGAAATTAGGTTAATTTAACTGGAAGAGCTGTTGCCTGAACCGGAGGCGTCATTGGCGCTGTCGTTTGTAACGCATGAGTTATTTAGTTAGCCAGAACGACTTTCCGGGTATAAATAGCATGAATAACTATAGTTATTTAGTCTTCATTGCTAGGAGTTAATTTATTATGGCGATTGTATTCGTAATAGTTTCGGCGATTTAGGTAACCGAACCTGGCTTACGCGTTTTAGTTTACTTTCATGCATGATATAATAGACATTCTTAGCGTTATTAAATTTAAATGAAGCTTTTTAGGCAATTTATACATGTGAGATACATTGATTACATATAAAATCTCTAAAATCTCCTCGTCTGAGATAGTATACGAAAGAGTTTCGGTGATTGAGGTAGTCAATTTTCGCCTGCCACTTGGCTACTAGCCTAGTGGCTTTAGTATACTTTCATACATGTTCCCTGGTTACCCTCGTGTATCGTTTTATCAATTCAGGCGGAGATAGATATCTCCTAGAATTGTTATATAAAGTGATACTCGTCTCCAGTGGAGATTTAAGGGTAATCCCTCCTTCCCTCTGAGTGTAACCTTAGGCTACAACCCTAGTTCGTCGTGCCTCGAGTTGTTATTCAGGCAGGACTAGGCTAGGGTTTTCTCTCCCTTCCCTTAGCCGCAGATAGCAGGTTTTGGGTTTCGGTCAGAACCTGAGAGCATATAGTCTTGTGCCGGCAGCTGGCTAGCAGGGTGAATAGTCATTTCCCTGTTGGACTACGCTGTCGGCATAGGAGGCTAGACCTCCCTAGACTGCACCTGAAGGGGTTATATGATATTGACACCTTCTCCATGTGGTCTAGTAGACTAGTTTTGTGCTCGCAGACCCTAGGCTGAAGAATAGACTTTCTTCTGCCACCTAGGATGGTGCTGGCACTGGAACTCTGTTTCTCTTTTGTTAAGAGGAGGCAGCAAGCTTGCTGCCGTACCCTTAACTGTATTGGCAGAACCTAGGCTGGAGAATAGATATTCTCCTACCGCCTAGGATGGCACCGATACTGAAACAGAGATTCTTAAAGGCGTGGATGGACTGGCAACCCTGTCGGCTCCTTCCACTCCTCATACAGGACCCTTTCCCTCCCCTCTCTGTCCTTTAGTGATGGCCTAGCCTTTGCAACCCTTTGGCCGTTGCCCTACAATCTCACCGCTTGCGGGCAGGTTGTGGGGCTGGCTGGGGCTTCTGCTTGTAGTAGCCTAGTCGCTCAGCTTTCCCTTATGGATTCAAGGCTGCGGGAAAGCTGTGCCGGCTGAGCCGGCTGCCGGCAGGAGATCCCTTTACTGTAGAGTGTTCTTCAGTCCTCTCTTGGACTGCCATTCACAGACCTGTGGCCGGCAGAGACTGGCAATGATTTGTGGGTGGGTGGAAGCCTGAACGATATATTCTCCTCTTCCATTTGAACCCTCATTCTAGAGCAGGGGTTCTTAACCGGGGGTGCTCGCACCCCTAGGGGGTGCGAACCTGGTTCTGAAGGGGTGTGAGGATACCTCTGAAATATTGAAGACTCTATATGTTTTTACCTACGCTTCATATTTTCTAGCAGCCGTGCTTTGAATTATCAATTGTTTCAGCCACTTTGTGAGGAAGTAGGCCAGGAACACACTGTTCTTTTGTACCATACTGAAGTGAGGTGGATGTTACGTGGTCGTGTGCTATCTCGTGTGTTTGATCTGACAGGAGAAATTCACCATTTTCTCCATGAACGGGTACAAGAACTGGCCATACATTTCAATGACCCTAGTTTTGTTCAGATGCTTGCCTACTTGGCCGGTGTGTTTTCAGCACACAATGAACTCAATCTCTCTCTGCAGGGAAGGGGACTTAACATTGGGACTGCAAGCGAGAAATTGGCTGCATTCAAGGAAAAACTATTCTTGTGGATAAAGCTCGTGAAGATGGGGAATTTGGTAAATTTCCCCTTCCTGGAAGAGACAGTCAAAGAAAATTCTACCCTGCATCCAAACTTTGCTGCAAAAAATGTTGAACATATGCAGATGCTGTGTACTTCCTCTGATGGTTACTTCTCATGTGGAGAGTTATAAGCTTGTAATAACTGGATCTTGAATCCTTTCATGCAGAATTTGGAAGATGTTGATGATGATGGCAGCATCAAGGAAGATCTCATCGACATGAAACACAATCGTGGAATCCAAATGGAGTTCACCAGTAGTCAGCTGGACCCCTTCTGGGCTTCTCAGCTGGAAGCATACCCTGTACTAGCAACGAAAGCACCCGAAATGCTGGTACCTTTTGCAACTACTTACTTATGTGAGCAAGGATTTTCTTATCTACATCACATCAAAACAAAAAGCAGAAATTGGCTGAATTCTGAACATGACATGTGAGTAGCACTCAGTACTAAGACACCAAGATTTGATGCCATTATGGAGAAAAAACAGCTAAATTGACGTCACTAGGTTTACAGTGCAGTACAGGCAAAATATAATGTAGTTTTGAAGAAAATAGAAAAAAATATATACTCTTGTTGATACATACTCATAATTTTTTCTCTTGAAAGAACTTTAAGCTGTATGAATGAAGATTGAATTAAAAAGGTTTTATTATTACATCATATTTGTATTTTTAGCTTTTTCATATATTCAGAATCCAGGGGGGGGGGGTGCAAGAACTGACTGCTGATTTGAAAAGGGTGCGAACACTGAAAAAGGTTAAGAACCACTGTTCTAGAGGAAGGCAGTAAGACAGAGCTCTCACATCATCCTTCAATCCTTGCTTTCTCTCTCTCTATTGGCTAGTGCCACCGGGTACTAACCTAACCTGCAGCTGCCGGCCATGCTAATGCTACCGGCCACTACCCTAGCCGGTAAGGCGCCGGCTGGACTAGTGCGCCGGCAGCCGGTGAGCCTCCGGCACAACTGACTTAGCTCACCTTCTCAGTTTGGAAGTTGGAGGCAGATATTGCTGGACGCCAGTTCAGTGAAAACCTCCCTAAGGTGTCTAACTTTCTCTTGCCAAGGGAGCAAGAGACAAAGAAAAGGCTTGCCGCATCTCTGTCCCTCCAAATCACCTTGGAGACAATGGCAAGTGATCATAGATCCCCAGACATGTTTATGATTGTGGCCAAATCACATTTGGCAACGCTGGTCAAGGACCTATATGGCTTCGTTAGGGCCAGAAGAACATGTAGTGAGTTCGTGTTTGCTTTGCTGCGGTGAAACACGAACCTAGAAACCTGATATCTTCCAATATCTGGGGAAACGACCTCTTCCCAGTGAAGTAGTCAAGGAAATAGTCGACAAGGCTGCCACGGAGAACAGGAATCTTCTTCGAAAGTGGGGCATGTCGGCTAAGAGAAAGTCTTCCCCGGATGAGGGTCCCCAACCGAAGAGGAAGACAAAGAAACCAAGGTTGCCCTCTCGCCCTGCCAGACAACAACAGCAACTTCCGATGACCCCGGTACCCCAGATGATGGCACAACCTCAACCCACCTACCAGATGGTAGTTGAACAACTACACCTAGAAGGTGCCCAGGTGGTAGCCTACCTGGACGATTGGCTGGTGTGGGCAGCATCAGAGATGGAATGCATGCAAGCATCCAAGAAAGTGACCCAGTTCCTGGAACATCTGGGATTCAAGATCAACGTCAAAAAGTCTCGACTATCTCCAGCTCAGGAGTTTCAATGGTATTAGGTATTACCGTAATAATCATAAATTTTAAGTTTTGATAAGGCAGTGTTACCAGAGACATTTGTTGGCCTCCTCTCTGGTATTGTAGTATGAATTTTAATATGTATTACTAACAACATCTGTTGTATTCTTTGCAAAGCTGCTAAGGATTATGGAGTTCGTCTAGCAGTTTCTTCGTCACTGTGTTTATGCTGTCGTCATGGGGGAGAATGTTTTCTTCCTCGCCAAGAGAGAAGGATAAAAGAGAGTTCGGGCTAGACTTGAATGCCTCCCACACCTTTTTAATACAGCTGTTATTTCGATACTTTGGATTACCTCATCTTGGATCTTCGGATTTACCTTTGGGGTAGTTTGCTCCGGAACTGCCACCCTTGGTGTATCTAAGATTTTCAGCCTTGACTTGACTGGTGTTGGGTGTGGACTTCCTGCTGGCTCAGGCCATAGTCCAGGAATTGTCCCTGGTCGAGCGGATGCAGGACGGGCATTTCTGCATCCTTTCAGCACGTCTTTTCGTCTGTGCAGCTGTGTGGGGAGCTTGATAGTTCGTGAGGAGGCATGTAGGGGGACTGAGTCCAGCTAATAATTTTCTAGCCATTTTATTTTTGAGAGGACGTTGCTGTGCTTATGCCTCGTGTTTACCTGTTCTTCAGTACTCTCTCTGCAGGCAGGGCTTTGATATGTGACTGGTTATTTTGCCGGGAATCTATGCCAGAGTTCCCCGAGGCTTTAAATATAAGCCTAGCACCGGGAGACGCCCGCCGTGTTGTAAATAATTGTATAATTGGAGAGTTTGGTTTTTTGTATCAATCATATATATATTTATACTGTATTAGTTTCTTTTCTTATGGAGAATGTTTTTTTGTTGGATTTGTGATTACTCTTATTAATTATAAGGTTTAGCTTTATACTATACGTAGGAGTTTAAGTATTTCCTCACTGTGCTCTCCTCCTTCCTTCTTAACCTTATTTAGTAATAGGTAAGTATTCTAAATTCGGGCCCCTGAGTTATTGCTTATGTGTTATGTATTTATTCATCTATCTTAGGGATTTATATTTCAGAGGTTAGGTCATCCTTTCGGATGTTTATTCTAAGGACGTGATTTTTGGTCCTGTTGTTACAAGGCTGACCGATATTTGTATTGTTCTAATAATTTTCATTTGTTGTTTAACGTGTATATTAAACATTGTTAAGTATTTCTCGTGTTTTTTTGTTTCCATTGACCCTTTTTTATTGAGCATTTAAAACACTGACCCCTTTTTTTCCGAGTGCTTTAAAGATCTTGCATCACGGCCTCACCCGAGGTTGTAACAAATGGCTTGGAATACATTGGAACTCACAGTCACACCGTCTCTCCATTCCACCAAAGAAGGGGAGAGAGATAGCGGAATCTATCAAGAGACTACTGAAATCCGACAGGATATCAAGACACCAACAGGAGAGAGTGCTGGGCCCCCTTCAGTTTACATCAGTGACAGATCCGGTGCTAAGAGCACAGTTAAAGGATCCATCAGGAGTCTGGAGAAGATGAGCATCAAACGCTCGAAGAGACCTAAGAAGACTAATACCGACTCGACTAAGATCACTTCTCAAGCCATGGTCGAAGGCCAAGAACCTGAAGAGGTCGGTGCCTTTGCAACCACCTCTACCTTCAGTCATCATCCACACGGACGCATCAAAGGAAGGATGGGGAGGTCACTCTCACCAACAGAAAGCCCAAAGGAATTGGTCCTCTCTATTCAAGACGTTCCAAATCAACATTTTGAAAGCCATGGTAGTCTTTCTCACACTGAAGAAATTTTCCCCTCCCCATTCAGTCCACATAAGACTGATTCTGGACAGCGAGGTGATAGTGAGATGTTTGAATCGTCAAGGTTCGAGATCATCCCAAATCTACCAAGTGATGTTGGCCATCTTCCGCTTGGCGGAAAAAGAAGAGATGGCACTTATCAGCACTTTACCTCCAAGGGTTCCGCAATGTGATGACTGACGCTCTATCCAAGCTCACGCCGATAGAGTCAGAATGGTCCTTGGACGCAGGATCATTCTCCTTCATCTTACGTACGTCCCAGAACTGCAGATCGACCTCTTAGCGACAAGCGAAAACAAGAAGTTACCTCGTTATGTGGCCCCATACGAGGACCCTCTAGCGGAAGCGGTGGATGCCATGTCCCTTGACTGGAACAGATGGACCTGGGTTTACCTGTTCCCTCCAACCAACCTTCTGTTGAAGGACCTCAACAAGCTGAGATCCTTTCAGGAAACGGCAGCCCTAGTGGCTCCCAAGTGGCCGAAGAGCAATTGGTTCCCTCTAGTATTGGAATTAAAGCTGAGGCTGGTTCTCTGCCGGACCCAGTTCTGACTCAACAAGTACAGAAGTCGACTGTCTTTGCTTCATCACAGAAAACCTTTATCTCATGATTTTCTCTCCTTAACAGTTAAGAAAAGGTTTGGGATCTCGAGAGACAGTATAGACTTCTTAGAAGAATATAAGTCTAAATCTACCTCTTGGAAGAGGCGGGTTGCTTTTGTCAACGCAGGAAGACCAAAAGAGATCTCAACAGATTTCCTTTTATCCTTCTTTATTCACCTTCATGGACAAGGTGTAGCAGCCAACACGATAACAACGTGTAAGTAAGCCTTGACTAGACCTCTGCTTTATGCCTTCCAAGTAGACTTATCCAATGATATCCTTAACAAGTTCCCTAAGGCCTGTGCTTGACTTAGGCCCACAGCACCTCTAAAGCCCATCTCATGGTCCTTGGATAAGGTCCTACACTTTGCCTCAACGGTGAACAATGAGGATTGTTCTCTGAAACACCTGACTCAAAAAGTTATATTCTTGTTTGCTCTAGCCTCGGGGGCCAGAGGTAGTGAAATAGTGGCCCTTTCTTGGGATGAGGGCCATATTCAGTTCACAGAAGCGGGAGAACTGAATCTCTTTCCTGACCCAACATTTCTCGCCAAGAACGACCTACCTACCAAAAGGTGGGACCCCTGGAGTAACTGCCCTTTGAAGGAAGATGTCTCGCTGTGTCCAGTAGAGTGTCTAAAGGTCTATCTTAGTAGAACTTCAGACTCCAGGGGAGGACAGCTCTTTAAAGGAGAAACTTTGGGCTGAAACTTATCCTTAAAACAACTAAGGGAAAGGATTACCTACTTCATTCGCAGAGCAGATCCTGACAGTACACCCACAGGACATTATCCTAGAAAAATTGCTTTGTCATTGAACTTCTTCCAATGCATGGATTTTGAGCGTCTTCGCTCGTATACTGGATGGAAGTCATCCAGAGTGTTCCTTAAACACTACGCAAAGCAAGTGCAAGAGCTGAAAAGGCATGTGGTGGCAGCAGGTAATGTGCTAAAACCTGTCGCTTAGCGCTGCGAGGAACAGTGAATTGATTGGGACTATTAAGAATCGGATGTACGTGTTGACACCTCACCGTGCAACACGTAAAGTGAAGTGTCACCAGGGTGACACTATGGACTGTTCCAGTTATCAAAGGTGAAGAAACATAGAGATAACACTTGTGCCATGTGTTCTTTAGTGTGAAAAGACAGCCTTTCGTAGAAATGCATATTAGGAAATTTATTAAATTTTCATTTCAGTTTTGAGGCATTAATTATTATTCCCTTTCAGGTGAAGCAAGCATTTCTGGTCTCATCTGTATTTTATGTTTCTTTTGTATTCACGAGCATTTTATTATTATTATATAATGTATGTTGAATTACTATTCATTGATTACCAATAAATATTTGATTGGTATTTCTGTCATATTTTCGCCCCAAATTTGAATAAATAAAAATATGTGTGAGTATTATTTAACCCTTAATAATCTGCATTTTGACATGTGAACAAAATAAATAACTTTGTTCTAACATGAATACAACCTTTCATCTGTCTATGCATACTTTGTTCCTACACGGGTACAAACTTGTCTGATTTTTCATACAGCTAAGCCTGTATGCTCTCTATGCTATGGTGGCTTATATAAAACTTTGTTCGTATTAAGAATACAAACTTCCACTGGCTTTGTATACAGTGAGACCTGTGTGCTCTTGTTGCTAGGTTTGTTCATATGGGATATGGAAACCTCGAGACTTTTTCCTGAGTCTAGTATGACTCTTCCCTACAGGGGGCAGGAAGCACTAACATAGTTCATGATTAGAAGTAATGACGTATAACGGTAACGCCATATGTCTCTATGGAAGCACTAACATAGTTCATGATTAGAAGTAATGACGTATAACGGTAACGCCATATGTCTCTATGGTCTGAATGACCAAGGAAATATTGTCTTGAGGTTAAGGCACATTTGGAAAATCCACAGATGCAGTACTTTCTAAATAATGCTCTGGTAACCTTTCATCTAGACGACATGGCCTGAGCCCAAAAAACGTATTTTGAGCAAAGCGAAAAATCTATTTTTGGGTGAGATAGCCATGTCCTCCTGATGGACCCACCCTCCTTTTTATAGAAAAGGCCTTGGCTGGATCTCTCCCGAATCTACTATATCTGTAGCACCTTGCTCAACGCTACAAGGAATAAACATGGCGGCGATGATGGCGCCATCTAGATACTCAAGGTAGTAACGTAGGAAGGGTACGCTGATAACGGCTCCCCTTCTATTTTTTGCCACTTTCCCCCTCAAAGCAATCGCTATTCGGGGTGAAGACCGCTATTTGTCGTATCAAGATATACGTCCCCTGATGTTATGCGATGTCCTTGAGAGAAATTTTAAGGATATTCGCGCCAGGAGTTAGAATTCTGGAGACCTAAAGGTAAATTCTCTGGGAATATCACTGTAGTCAAATTCACCCTAGGAACTACTTAAAGGAACCTTCCATCAGGACGACATGGCTATCTCACCCAAAAATAGATTTTTCGCTTCGATCAAAATCCGTTGTTTCACTTACATCGGTGCTGTCATCTAAATCCATTTAAAAGTACTTTCAATGTTTCATTACATTTTCAAGTTTCATGTGAACATACTGATCAAGTTTAGTACCTCCTCTTACGATTGTTTGGTGAGATAATGACACTTTGAAATTTGTTTGTTACCTGGTACTTTTTCTTCAGCAAACTATGGAGCTATTTTACTGCACACTGCTTTATTAATTCTCGATCCATAAATGACTTTCTACTTCTTACAAACACCAAAGCAACTTCATATGAAGCAGTAAGACTAGCAGTTTGGGGTTTTCAGGAATTATGTAGCCCCTGCTTTTGCTGTATGTGTTTGCCCTTCAAGATAGTCAATATACCAGTTCGTTATATTCCCACAATTTCAGCATACTTTTCTTTGAGCAACTTCCCATAATGTCTTCAAACGATATATTCATTAACAACAAAAACTATTTCCTGCCACACAACATTATTCTTCCCACTTCATATCATATGCTCTGTTCACATCAGAGCACTTTATATTCTTACTTTGATACATTATGAAAAGACATTGCGAACAACAGTACTTAACTGCAAAACTGCAGCAGACTGAAAACTATTCGAAACACTAGGGGCTCCATCCTCGATCTATTCACGAGGTTGTCATTAAATCTTCTTACATTTATTTGTTAATTCTATCTATCGTCAAAAGTAAATTAAATATCAAGATTGAACATATGTTATTGATAGAGAGAGAGAGAGAGAGAGAGAGAGAGAGAGAGAGAGAGAGAGAGAGAGAGAGAGAGAGAGAGAGAGAGAGAGAGAGAGAGAGAGAGTACTGAAGTTATTTTAATTTTCTTTCATTATTTATATTTTACTATTTTTTATAGCATTCTGGAGGGATAATTTTAGGTCCAGTAAGGTTTCGTCACATTAATTGATACTGCAATAATTAGGTTAGTGTTTGAGGGCCACAAAAAAATCCCTTTGCGGGCCACATTTGGCCCGCGGGCCTAGGGTTGGACCACCCTGGACTAAGGTATCTTTTCAGTTCTTTTAATCAAAAGATAAATGAAAAGTGTATATTTTGATCATGTGGTTCCTTAATGCAGAGATCATTCAAAATTTTCTTATTGTGGGGATTAATTTCCAGACATTATCAAGAGCCTATAGTAAGATATACTATTTTTCGAAAACGTATTTTCGAAAAGTAAGATTGAAATTAAAATCGAGAATCATATCAATAGCATATCAAAATATTTCTTTAAATTTCCAGCAATGTTAGTTTCCAGGACGAAGCTCCCGAAGACTGATGATGATAATGCTGACACAACCGGAGGCTTTGAAACAATCAGGGTTATTTTGGCAATACTAAAGAAAAAGTATTGCTAAAGACTCCAAACAATCACTAATATTACTATATATCCTAGAAAATATCCATCCACTAAGTAATTTATCGATATAAGCTTCGGGCTCTTGAACTGTTTATTGCATACGAAACCGATATACAAAACCAGAGGGGTTGCCGCAGCCTATTGGAAATGTCCCTTCCTGGTGATCTGCTGAACTGGGGTTCGAAGCCTACTGAAGCTCAGTAGTTTCCTCTAGTGTCTGTAATCTCATCATTCTTGTAAGCTAAGGATGGGTGGTTTGTAGGATCCTATAGATCTACCTTTTGATTCATCAGCAGCCATTGTGTAAGTCTCCCTGTTCCTAACTTGGCTGGAGAAGCGGCCTGGGCGCCGCTCAAATGTATAGAATGCTCTAGGGCATTGCAGTGGTAGGGTACTTGCCTCTTTTGCCTCTTTAAACCATTCTAATTGCCCTGGAAGGAAAATAAATGGTTAAGAAAGTTTGCTTTTCATTTTTGTTTTCAGCATCTATTCCCACATATCCAGTTCCCCTTCACAACATATTTGTGTGTATGTGTGTGTGTATCGCAGTCATTCTTGAAAACAGTTACACATTTCCATCATGTGATGCCTTTATTTTTTTATGTGAATAGTATATCCATATTTTTTTTTCATATATGACGTTATACATTACAACTACACCTATATATGCTGATTCGTGGAAATACTAAACTACCCATGGACAAATAAAAAAATTACCTTTCGCATAACAAAAAACTTCATAAAAAGAAGAGAGAGAGAGAGAGAGAGAGAGAGAGAGAGAGAGAGAGAGAGAGAGAGAGAGAGAGAGAGAGAGAGAGAGAGGACATTGTTATCTTTTCCTACCAAAGATCATACTATTGAGGTCCATTTAAATTTTAATTCGTTCATAATTATACAATATTAAATTGATAAGAACTACTTTTCCTCAAATTGAATAACCAGATCCCGTTCGGTCATGCCAATAAATTCTCAATATTTCATGGTTAAACTTTCCATCAACGAGAATTCCCTGTAGTTTTGCAAGCATGCAGACAAAAACAGCATTAACATTGAACACCGACGAACACAGCTTGCAATGGTATATTCTTCCGATTTGATTGTTATGAACTTTTTCATAAAGGAAGCTCATGAACAAAGGCACGCTTGCTGTACACATGCACTGCAAATAATCCCGCAATGAAGAGAGCAAAGGAAATTTCAGACGGTGTTTTTTCACCTGACGAACAGTGCATTTACGAGAGACCTCAATCGATTGTTACGTTCAAAGACAGCCTCAGGGCACGATACCTTATCTATATAGTATATGAATGAAGATACTACAACGTATAGCGAAAGCAATTTATCATTTAATTTAATTTCAGCTTATTTTCATCAATGGCTCATTCTGAAATGAGAAGTAAAGCAATTTTGTACGTATAGTTCCTTTACGAATTGGTAGTATTGTCATATGCCAGTTTTTAAGCACTGTTTAAATACTTTAGTGTGTATTTTTAACTAATGATATCAAACGAATTATTCATATAGAAACACAATGGTTCATGGTTAGCATTTGACACTTTTATTCATCACTAGCGAAAACATACAATATTCGTGGAATGTTTGTTCTTTGGCGGCCAATGTTGCTACATTTTTGTGTTAGATGTTATACTTATTATGAGTTAAAATAAGACATGTCACATTAGTTTTACCCGTGTCTTCCTCATTGATAAATATTTGCTGTAGGCCTATATGCTGATTCATTTTCGAATTACATGCGAATAAATATTATCATCAAAATTATTTTGGCGCTTACCTTGGAATGAATTTTTTTTAAAGTTATTATTAAATGTTATTCTTATTTTTGAGTTATTATTATTAAGAGAGAGAGAGAGAGAGAGAGAGAGAGAGAGAGAGAGAGAGAGAGAGAGAGAGAGAGAGAGAGAGAGAGAGAGAGAGAGAGAGAGAGAGAGAGAGAGATTTTCCTTATTGTCAATTGTCAAACATTCCCTCATGCCACACACTTAATATAAAAAAGGTATTATGTAATTTGTCTTTGAAATACAGATCAAGTGACTTTGATTTGATATCATAAAAAAAGAAAAGACAGTTATTGCCATGGCATATACAAGACTCTAGAAAAAGAGGGGACTATATTTTGTATTCCCGTTCCTATTTTTTTTTTTCGTATTGTAGATATCTATATTTATCATATAACCGACTCAGGTTTTGAACTTTTGATTCCTCAAATCGGGATGTACGGCTGTTATCAGAAACTTTTAAGAGTTGCTGCTTTCGTTAGCCTTCTTCTCATCTTACTCGGTAGTATTTCTCTTAACCTGAATAGGCCTATAAATCTTCTAACACCTGAGTGAATTTTCTTCTCTATTATCTTAATTTAAGAGTTGACTCGTTGTTTAGGTACGTAATATGGCCTGTATGGTATCATGAATGATTTGTGTTAGCTTTTCGCAAAACATATATTTCTCATATGAGTAATATTGTTATTTGTATTTATTAATGCTTATAGGTTTCCATCACAATTTTATAATCCTCTATTGAGCTAAGTTTTAGGAATAAAACTATGTCAGTACTTTATTTTTATTTCTCATATTACAAAGATTACGTCAATGAAATGATTACACCATTGTAGCACTAGGCGTCCTTTCCGTGTGACAAGGACTCCTATCACAACCGAACTCTTTGCTATTCCTACTCCTCCTGTGCTACGAAAACTTTTACAGGATTTGTTACGTCGGAGACATCTAAATTCCAAGGCCTTTGCAGCGCTACAGCCAGTATCGAAACAGGTATTTACTGTTAATTTATGGTAAGTTTTGTGATAAGTTGTGTGTATTTATATTGTAAGGACAGTGAGACGAGCTATCACCAACAACTGACGGTTTATTCAAACATGTGCGAGAATATAATACAAGGTGCGGATGGAAAAGTAGCATGCACGCAGGCGCCAATCTGGCTTGAACTAACCGCCACAATAGGTGTGTTTTTTCACACGTACAAATGCTTGAAATACAAGTCAATAGAAATAGGTAGCTAAATTCTAAATACATAAAATTGTAACTCTGAGGGAGCGGAATAAATATATACAGTGAACCACAGTGTGGCGAAAAGAGAGTTTAAATGAAATGAAGAATTCGATGAAAATGCTGGACGACGGAGGGAGCGATGTCCTTACAAGTACTCCCCCCCCCCCACATACATCAGGCGGCATAGAGGGCTGATGAGTCTAGTCTTCGTATCGTTTCGGGCGTCGGAGGGTTCCTCTTGTTCTTGAACGGAGGGGCGCATCGGTGGTCGGCGTATGGATCGCTACCTCTCGTAATCGTTTGTTGCTTTTCTTATCATTGGGCGCCTTGTTTTGAGGTGGCACTCTGGATCTGCCAGGTCCCGCGGAGGCAGTGTCGCTTCCTTCGAGAAATGCCGGTTTCACGCGGTCTATTGAGACCCAGTCCTCTTGGCCATGCACGTCGAGAAGGAAGGCTTTTGTCGTTTTCTTGATTACTCGGTAGGGGCCTCGATAGGGTCTGGTTAGTGGCTGTCGATGAGCGTCGACACGGACGAAAACATACCCGCAGTCGTCCAGGTTCCTCGGCTTGAAATGCTTAGTTCTGTGCTGGTAAGTTTTAAGACATGGCCTGAACTTTCTGGCGATGTCCCTGAGATGATCCAGCTGCGTGTCGTTGGTTGATGTGGGAAAGGATTCGCTGGGAACTGCGAGTGCCTCTCCGTAAACCTTTTCAGCTGGCGATGGCTCGCCATCTGCGCGAGGGGCGGTGCGAAGGCCGAGAAGTACCCAAGGAAGTCGTGATTTCCAGTCCCCGTCAGTGCAGCTCGTCATCAGGGACGCCTAGAGGGCACGATGAGTTCGTTCGACCAAGCCGTTTGCTACGGAGTAGTATGCTGTGGTGCTGTGGAGTGTCGCTCCCATCAGGTTTGCCAGAGCGAGCCATATCTCTGACAGGAAAGCGGGGCCTCTGTGTGTCGTGATGTCGCCAGGAACGCCAAATCTGCTCACCCAGCTTGACAAAAGGGCTTCGGCGCATGCTTGGGTCGTAGCTTCGGTCATCGGTGATGCTTCCTACCACCTCGTGGAGCGATCGATGATTGTCAGCAGGTAGCGAGCAGATCCCGAAGGCGGCGAAGGTCCCATGACGTCGATGTGGACGTGACCGAAACGTCTTTTCGCTTGGAGAAAATCACCTACCCCGATTTGGTGTGACGGCTTATCTTGCATGTCTGGCAATTGATGCATGTCTTCGCCCATTCCTGGGCGTCCTTTTTAATCCCTGGCCAGATGAACTTTTCAGACAGGAGGCGAGTAGTGGTACGTCCCGAGGGGTGTGAAAGTCCATGGATGATGTCGAATATTTTTCTTCTGCAGGAAGCCGTAATCCAGGGGCGTGGGCGGCCGGTGCTGGTATCGCAGAGGATAGTTACTCCTGATAGCCCAAGGGGAATTGCAGTTATCTTGAGCGCAGATGGCCCCGTCAGGTGATCCTGTGCCTCTAGGTCGGCGGGCTGCTCAGATGCGAGGTTGGCGTAGTCAATTCCCAGGTGGATTGCGTCGATTTCAATCCTTGAAAGGGCGTCTGCGACTGGGTTTTTCTTTCCGGGAACATAGCTTATGGTGCACCCGAATTCGGCGATTGCTGCGAGATGACGTTGTTGTCGGGAAGACCATGCGTCTGTCGATCTTGTGAAGGTGTGATGGTCCGTCGCGATGGTGAAGGGTGTGCCCTCCAGGATGTGCCTGAAGTGGCGGACGGCGAGGTAGTCGGCGAGGAGCTCCCTATCGAAAGTGCTGTATCTTTTTTCGGCGGGTTTCAGTTTTCTGCGGAAGAATGCCAATGGTCGAGGACAACCATCAACGAGCTGTTCCAGCACAGCCCCACAGGCGACGTTGCTGGCGTCGGTCGTCAGTCGCAGAGGGGCATTGTCGTCGAAATGGCGTTGGCAAGGGCGTCCTTTGTCCGGGTGAATGCATGTTGTCGTGGGGAACCCCTTCAGGATGTCATCAAGGGGTGTCAGGGTCTGTGCGATATTGGGGATGAAGCGCCTGTAGTAATTGACCATCCCCAGGAACTCCTGAAGTTGGCGGGTGGTCGTAGGTGTCGGGAACTTTCTGTTGGCGTCCACCTTGGTTGTCATGGGTTTACCCCACTCGAGGGCACGCGATGACCGAGAAAGTCCTCTCCTTCAGCGCCGAATGTGCATTTGTCGAAACGTACAACTAGGGCATTCTCCTGTAGGCGTTTGAGGACGGCGCGAACGTGCCTCCGGTGTTCCTCCTTGGTCCTTGAGAATATCAGGATGTCGTCGACGTAGCAGACTCAGAATGGTAGGTTGCCCAGGATGCTATCCATTAGGCGTTGGAAGGTCGCCCCCGCATTGCGTAGACCAAAGGTTGAGTATGCGAAAGTGTAGGATCCGAACGGTGTCACAATGGCAGTTTTCGGAATGTCCTCTGGAAATACGGGGACCTGGAAGTAAGACTTGAGAAGGTCCATCTTGGTGAAGTATTTTGCCATGCAACGCATTCGTCTGGTCTTGCATGTTGGGCAGAGGTTAGTGGTCGGGCGTTGCGATGGGGTTGAGGCGCCTGTAGTCGCCGCAAGGTCTCCAGGTGTACGGGAGATGCCCAAGGGCTCAATGCTTTCTTACAGATACCTATGCGTTCCATGTCCTCAAAGGCACGTTTGGCGTCCCTCAGCTTATGGGTCGGGAGGCGGCGGAATTTGGCGTGTGTAGGAGGTCCCGTCGTCGTGATGTGGTGGTAGATCCCGTGCTTGGAGGCGGATCCCGGCGATTGTCGGAGCTCGGGCTTGAAAACGTCAGGAAATTCTTGCAGAAGGTCGGTGTAGGGCTGCGTCATTACAGCGGATGCGGACATTGTGGCAGGGCCGGCTCTCAGGGCGCGGGACCGGCAGGTTACTGCGTCAATGAGGCGTTTCCCGGCAACGTCGACAAGTAGTCCGTAGTGAGCAAGGATATCTGCACCGAGGAGGGGGCGACTGACGACAGCGATGGCGAAGGGCCAGGAATACAAACAGCCCAGGATAGATATCCTGAGGATCTTAGTCCCATAACACCGTATGGGAGACCTGTTGGCGGCGACGAGCGAGGGGGCATCTTTGCTGGGACCACGGTCTAGGTCGGCTTGTGACGGCAGGAATGTTGACTGCATAGCGCCGGTGTCGACCATGAGTGTATGGTTGTAGACGGTGTCGAGGATATAGAAACCATTCTTGCTTTGGTTTCCTGCAACTGCGATGGTGGTAGGTGGTTTATTATGGCGTCGTCTTCTAGGGAAATTGCATGGTGCTCTACATTTCTTGGCGTCGCTGCCGAACTGCTGGTGGTAGAAGCACCATGCTGGATTAGGTCTAGGGTTCGGACGTGTCGGTTGCGGTGATTTCCTCCTTGCCAGAGCGTTGTCGTCGTCAGGAGGCGTTGATGAAGAGTCTATGGAAAAGCAGCTGAAGGAGGAGAACGAAGACGATACTGATGATGCCCCGAGGCGAGATGCTTTGGAGGCCTCGTGGAGCTTCTGAGCCTTCGACAGGAGTTCGTTCATCGGAAGTGTGTCGGCGTCCGTCAATTGGGCCCTTACGTCCTGCAGCAGGCGTTGAAGGAAAATCTCGCGAGATAGGCTGATCTCACGCCGTCGGCCGTCGCTGTCGGTCTCGGGAAGCATTAACAGGCCAGTTAACTCGTCCCACGCCTCGACAGGAGAGGTGTCACCTATGGGTTTGCCGGCGAGGTCCAGGACTTTCTCTGCCTTTGCTGAAATGGAGAGTGAGTAGATACCGATGAGTTTCGTTCTCAGGTCGTCGTAGGAAACTTGGCCAGCCCGGGCGACGAGCCATGGGGAAATCTTGTCGAATACTTCCTCTGGGAGGGATGTGAGAATGATGTCGGCCTTGGCGCAGGAGTCGCTGAGCCTAGCGACTCAGAAGAGTACGTCCGCTCTCAGGAACCAGGAAGCGGTGTTGTGTTGAGAAAACGGGGGCAGTTTGACTTTGGGCATGGAGGCAAGGCCGTTGGGCGTGATGGGCGGGTTGAATCCGCCATTGTGGTCAGCCGAAGAGTCGGCAAAGAGGTGGGAAGTTGATATGTCGGTTAAGCTCATCCTACTGCCTTAAAAATGCACCGAGGTATGGGAGCTCCAAAGGCCGAAGCTCACGCCTAAGGTAACAGAGTAAAAGAAGGTAGCACGGCCGTAATAAGTCCGTTAATGGCAAAGCCAAAACCGCTGATGCTACTTCAACTCCAGGGTCACTAGTTGTAAGGACAGTGAGAGGAGCTATCACCAACAGCAACTGTCGGTTAATCAAACGTACAAGAAAATGATACAAGGTGCGGACGGAAAAGTAGCATGCGCGCAGGCGCCAATCTGGCTTGAACTAACCGCCACAATAAGTTTGTTTTTTCACACGTACAAATGCTTCAAATACAAGTCAATATAAATAGGTAGCTAAATTCTAAATACATAAAATTGTAACTCTGAGGGAGCGGAATAAATATATACAGTGAACCACAGTGTGGCGAAAAGAGAATTTAAATTAAATGGAAAATTCGATGAGAATGCTGGACGACAGAGGGAGCGATGTCCTATAAGGCTAATCTACGAGTTTTATGGTAATTAATAGAAACAAAGAGAGAGGTTGAAATTTTAAGTAAAACGAGAATGTAATAAAGAATAGAATTCAGAGCAAGATGGAAGTTCAGCTGAAAACATATCACAAATACAATTTTCGGAAGTGTATGAGCTTATGTGGTATAAAGCCGAGCTATGAACAACAGGATATGAATCGTGCGTGGACAAAAGTGACCATGTGATGATCGCTTAATCAAATGAAGTCAGTGCCATAAGCAGATCACATGCACTAAGGAAGGCTCTTAGGTAATGCCTTGATACAGTTAGTTAGGACCCAGACTCTCACCTGTGAGAATGTGTGACGAGTAAGCTCGAGTTGAAAGAAATTTTGTAATTGCTGTTAGACGCTATTGTATATAGTTGAACCAACATTAATGATGCCTTACTCTCCCAACTTGATTTCATTTAACTCTCCTGAAGGATTAGGATTAGCTTGAGGTTTGATATAATAAGAATAAATACAAACTGTTATGGTGGAGAAAACAATCAATCCTAACTTATAAAACAATAAAAATAAAAGCAACGAATAGACATTAAAAAGGAACATCAATAAGGTGGAATTTACAAACAATTTGAAGTTAAACCTTACCACGAAGATTCCTGGGAATAGTAGGTTACTATATACTTTTAATGCTTGAGTTTGTGACAATAGCCAATCCAATATCTGAATTGATGAAAAGGAAAGCTATTATGAATGGAAGGATGAACAAGAGAAGGGTTTCGGAACATTAAAATTGGTGTAGTGTATGTTAAA